>NC_143014.1:420266798-420422568 GCF_055824585.1 Amblyomma mixtum | reverse complement strand
TGTGCTGCCCTCCTCTCATATCTCTCAGTCCACAGTACTGCCACTTCCGGACAAAAAAGATCAACTAGAGTCCATAGCTCAAGGCCTTGCTGTGCGTTTTCGTGCTCGTACTACCTTTCCATCAACCCCGTTTCGTTTGGGTGGAGACTTCACTAAGGTACTTATATCTGATTTAGTGTCGGTAGTTCATTGCCTGCAATCTGCTGCCCCTGGGATTGACGGAGTAACAGATGCTGAAAATCCTAATGCAAGACTTTGCCCCGTACCTCTCGCAGATTGTGAACTGGTCTTTGGAAAAAGCCTGGGTTCCTCAAATTTGGAAAACAGCGAAAATTATTTTATTGCTGCAAGAGCAGGGGAAGGGTTTTGATCTCGACAATATTCGGCCGATTGCTCTCACATCAAATTTGTATAAGCTTGTAGAGCGACTAGTCTTCAGCCGCCTCACGAGTCATATTCTGATTGGTTTTGTTGGGTTTAACGTCCCAAAGCAACTAAGGCTATGAGAGACGCCGTAGTGGAGGGCTCCGGAAATTTCGACCACCTGGGGTTCTTTAACGTGCACTGACATCGCACTGTACACGGGCCTCTAAAATTTTGCCTCCATCGAAATTCAGCCGCCGCGGCCGGGGTCGAACCCGCGTCTTTCGGGCCAGCAGCCGAGCACCATAACCACTGAGCCACCGCGGCGGGGAATATTCTGAGTCTTCAAGGATACCTCATTTTGCCTCATAGCAACCTTAATACGGCTCTCCAAGTCTATGTGCGCGGTCTAAATCGAACACCCCCGGCGGAAACCAACCTGAGCCTCACTATATTCTGAGTCTTCAAGGATTTAGTGAGGCTCAGTTTGGTTTCCGCCGGGGGTGTTCGATTTAGACCGCGCACATAGACTTGGAGAGCCGTATTAAGGTTGCTATGAGGCAAAATGACGTATCCGCTCTGGTTACTTTAGATATTGCAAAGGCTTACGACAGCGTTGAACACAGCATTTTGCTTCATAAACTGGCTAATGTACAACCTTCTTTGTACCTCTTTGAGTGGATAAAAGAGTTCTTAAGGAATAGAGCATTCTTTTGTTCTAAGGGTACGTTAACTTCTACAACATACGCCCAGTCTAGAGGTGTCCCACGAGGCGCCGTTCTTTCACCTTTATTGTTTAACATACTAATGCGTGATATCCCTATTCACCCAGCCGTAAAAGTTTATGTGTATGCGGATGATATTGCTTTTTTCGCTTCTGCCAAAGATATTCATATCCTGTACCAATTATTGCAAGAGTATTTAAATGCTCTGGAAGTTTGGCTAGACCGCCTGAAGTTAACTTTAAATGTCAACAAGTGTGCCGTCCTTGTTTTCCCACAGGCAACTCCTCTTTACATCTCTCTGTCGTATCACTCTATCCTGATCCCGCAAGTTGTTTCAACAAAATACTTGGGTATAATATATGACCCGCATTTAGACTGGTGGCCAAACATTAGAAGCATTGCGCTTAAGGGTGAGCGTGCCCTTGGCCGGTTGGGGAGGATCAGCAACAAAAAATTCGGTATGCGACGAGACACTCTACTCCTTCTTTATAAGGCTTATCTACGGCCAATACTTGAATTCGGCTCCGTTCTCTTTTCTGGGTGCCCAAAGTACAAGCGAGAACCCCTGTTTGTCCTGTTTGTTATGGAGCGACGCACTCTGCGCCTTTTCTTAGGTCTGCCTAAATCAGTAGCTAATATTTTGTTGTACTTGGAGGCGCGGATACCTGATCTCAATTCGCGGTTTGAGCTTATCACTGTGCGGACATTTTTAATGTCTTTGAAGCGTGTTCCTGGGTTGGCTAACCCTATATTTACAATGAACCCAACTCTCTTCTTTGGTACTACCTGGCCTCGGTATAAGCTCCCTCAGGTGGTGTTCACTAATTCCCTGCTGTCAAATATTTCTGTGTCAATGAGATCATTAGTACTAGTCAACCACAGGCGGGCTGATACGGCAGTCATCTTTGACAACACCCTCCCAAGGAATGCTAAGAACCTGCCAGCCAATGTGTGAAATGGGCTTATAGAGGAGTACCTAGACAATTTCCCTAATCATATTGCTGTTTATACAGATGCCTCCCAGCAAAATGAAAAGGCAGCTATTGGCATTTACTCAGGGGCTCTTGATTGGAGCTATTCATTTCGGGCCCCTGACTATACCCCTATTTTTGTAGCTGAGTTTCTGGCCATTGAGTTGGCCTTAATAAGGATTCCCTGCAGTATCACTCGGGTTATTATACTCTCAGACAACCTTTCTGTTTTGGCAGCGCTCGAAACCTCGAGAGATACTCCTATGAGCCGTTCCCTTCAATTTTTTATTCCTCCACATATTACAGAAGTGCGCTTTCACTCGGTCCCTGGGCACTGTGGCATTGTTTCTAATGAGAGGGCTGATTTTTTAGCAAAGTCTGCCCTTGATGGACCTATTGTCCCTTCCGTCCCAAATACTGTTTACTTGACTCTAGCACGATTTCAGCGATTTCAGCGTCTCCACTCCTTGTCCCATGAGCCTCTCCTTGCTGCAGCGCATTTTCAACACCTGGCATTTTCTTGGAATGTGCGGATGTGCACTTAGAGGCAATGTGAGGTGTCCATGATCCTTTTGCGCTGCAGGATACCGCGGCTAAATCTTTATTTATGCCGATCGGGGTTTTCGATATCCAACCTTTGTGAGTCTTGTGGCGAAATTGTGTCTATAGAACATTTTTTCCTCTCCTGCCGGCGGCTCGCTGCTCTCCGTAGAATTTACTTGGAGATCCCCCTCGCTCGGCTCGGGCTTCCTCTATCTATTCCGATTCTCCTATCCTTCGGGGCAAGCACCAAGGGATATGCCCTGAAACCAGTGTGCGATTATATTCACGATTATAAAATTTCATCTGGTAGATTCCTCTGCTAGAATGTGAATTCACTACTTTTCCTTCTCCGTATTTGTTGTTTGGTACAAATTCTAGCTTTGTGTCCCAAAATTATTAAAGTAATTCATTTACTGTACATGAGTGCGTTTGTAACCGCGAAGCAGCCTGGCCAATCCCCCGCCGGGGTATGTGCCATTAAGCCTGAGGGCATCGTCATCATCATCATCCACATTTTCGAGGATTTCTGGGATGCTGAAGGTTCGCTGGAATCACACCGTCCATTAGATGTTTGGGAATGCCTTGATCACACCTTTACCACTGCCATCCGGCGCGGCGACGTACGAAGTGATGGTCATGTCCTCGCCGTAGGTGAGCAGCTCGACGCTTAGGTAGCGTTCCACTCGTGCCGCGGAAGGGGTGGCTACCGGTATGGTATGTTGCTTGAAATTCAGTAGTAAGCTGTCTTCAGAATATTCCGCCAAGGTGAAACCCAAGGTGGCGGTGAAAAACATTATTTAATACTCAAAGAGCGTTTGGGGGTCAGAAGACCCCGCTATACATGGTCGTTATCCTTAGCCCGGAACACCGCACGACGAGGCACCGTCTCGCGCCCGCTTTACTATAGTCCTTTGGGACTCCAGTGTAGAGCAGTTGAGGAGGGCAGTCTCCCATGCTCCCAGACTGCCCTCCATGCAGGAGGGCAGTCTCCCAGTGGGGGTGGGTGAAGAGGAAAGGTGAGGATTCTGAGTATATGCCACACAATGTGAAATATATCGCAGATCTCTCCAAATTGCGGGCAGCGCCCATGTTCGGATCGAAGTGTTTGGTGATGGCAGCACAGAGAAGAGTTCCTGTCTGCAGACGCCGCAGATTTCGCTCCTCCGCTTTACTCAGCCCCTTGGCAGGTGCTGGGTAGAGATGGTGACTCGCAGTAATGAATTAAGATTTCGCGGAACCGCAGAAGCAGTTTGTGAGCTTCTGAGCCTGGAGAGCTAAGATGATGAGCCCGGTGTGTGAGCGCTCGGGCGGCCGCATCAGCGGCCTCATTGCCTCGTAGACCCTGGTGGCCAGGAGCCCAGATCACTTTTGTGCGAGTTGGATCGACGGGAGCCCATCTTAGACTTCTGGAGGCAATAGGTGATAATTCCTCAGCAAGATAGCGTTCACAGCCCGGCGAAAGTCTGTGATAACCGTTCTCGATTTTGGATCACCGGCAGCGAGAGGTACTGCAACTTCCTCCGATGGCGTTAAATTTGGAGCCCGGAAAGATAGCCCATCGACATATCATTCCCCGGTGAACTACGGCAGCCGTGTACAATCCTGAGGACGAAGGCCCTGTAATGTCCACGTAGTAGACGCCCTGTTTAGATCCATGTTGCCTCTCAAGCGTGCGAACCCGCGCTTGTAGTCTGCCTTCATGTGAAGTCGTGTCCATGTTATGCGGGAGTGGAGCGACCCAGAGCATATGGCGCCACTGCACCGGGATGTTCTCCGTCCCCTCTGATATGCATGCGTGTTGGGTGTGTAAGCGGTTTAGCAGGCGGCGCCCAAGAACCGTCTGCGATAGCCGCGTATATTGGTTCACGAGGTGTGCCTCCCGCAATTCCTGATAGGAGTTTACCACCCGCAACGCCTTCAGTTTGGCGTTGGAGGTAGCCGCCGGGAGGTCCAGTGCTCGCTTTGTTGCCTTCGTGCTGATGGCATCAGTGCGCTCGTCTTCCTGCTTGGTGGTGCGAAGGTATACGGCACGACGTAGAG
The DNA here is from genome assembly GCF_055824585.1 of Amblyomma mixtum. Taxonomy (NCBI): domain Eukaryota; kingdom Metazoa; phylum Arthropoda; class Arachnida; order Ixodida; family Ixodidae; genus Amblyomma; species Amblyomma mixtum. The sequence goes on along the minus strand of NC_143014.1, from coordinate 420,417,926 downwards.
GATCTAGGTGGTCACGAAGGCATGGGCGAGCCGTAGCGCGTCCCTGCCCCGCAGACCACCCCGCTTGTTGGAAACGCGGTGCATCATGCCCCCTACCTGTCCAGCTATGCTCTTGAGCTTCGCTATAGTACAGTCCGGCCTAAGCCTGTTATTGATGAACAGACCCAGGATCCGGAGCTCAGCCACTTCTCTAATGGGACCGCCCGACAGAGATATGTCTAGGGACTTGTTGTCCTTGTGATTTGCCCTGACATGCAGAAGCTCTGATTTGACGGGAGCCCATTGAAGACCAAAGTCGGCAGCATATGCATCGACTATGGAGGCGGCCTGCTGAAGGTGGTCCTTCATTTCCCCAAAGCTCCCCTCACGACGTCACTAGTGAGTTGAAAAATGTCGAGTTGGCCACAGCTCTCGAGTATACGGAGGCCACCCGATGGCTGGAGTATCCCCTTGGTTAGGCCCTTGGATAGGCGAGGTAGGTTCGACGCCACCGATTGCCGGGCAAATCGGCGGTCAAGCCTTTTCGGAGAGGAGTCGGCAGAGGGCCGCATGCCACCCTGTCCCTGGGCGCGATCGGTTCCATTGTGTGTCGCTGGGTCATCTTTGGAGTTCGGGACCAGGTCGTTTCGATCCACCGACGGTGAACCAACCATATTGGTGAGGAAATTCATCGGGGACTATAGCGGTCTCCTCCACGTCACTTCCATGCTCAAGGTTACATCCTGCCCGGTGTTGGGCTAAAATCCCAAACATAAGCGGCACAGCCCCGTCAGAGCGGGTTTGCTAGGCCTAGCGTAGGCCTAGCGGGCCGTGCCTACCGGCGAGAGCCGAAACGCAGAAATGGCCGCAGAAACAGGCAAAAGGGACCTTGCCGACGCGTCCGACGGAAGTATCCCAGCTTCAATGACGAATTCCAGGCGATAGCGGTGTTGACCGTCGCTGAATTCAGCGCTGGGCAGGAGAGTTCGCGCGAGCGTCCGATCCGCGCCACGTCTGGTCGAGACTCGGTCATCCGCGGTGTCTAAATTTTGCCGGTAACACTTCCTCCTCAAGAACCCACCCCTAGACTCGAAAAGCAAACCACTCTTTTGGAATTGGTGAAAAAGTGTTCCCTTTCAATCTTACGATTAGTCGTTCTATGGAGCTCCAACGTCGGCTTATCCAGCATTCTATTTTGGCACTGAGTACTTCCTGAAGGTCGTACTTCCTGCTTCAAGATGTTACGGTTGTACTAGGTACGTTTTGCTATCGGTTTCTTTCCTTTGACATTTGTATTTTGTGGGGTTTTAATTGGGGAGATAAACACGTTTTCCCCGTCTAACCGCGGCTGAACCTGTTCAAAACCGCCGGACCCCACCCCGTGGTCGGGTACGCTGCCGAGCGCACGCCGACCACGGTGGGCCTTGCTCTAAAGGAACAAAGGAACGACTCACTGCCTGACACAAACAAGGCATTTATTGCTACAACAACAATAACGCCAGCTAGCAACCAAATACGCTGAGGAATCGAGGACGTCCGACTCACCAGCACAGTTCCGAGCGAATGTTCGCCCACGCGAGGGCAAGGGTTAAACTCCGAGGCCGAACGGGACGAGCTGACGGGAACATGTTTCCACCACGAGGTCGCCCGCCGGCAAAGAGCGGAGCATTGAATTGAATTGAATTTATTTCTCCAGAAGAACTGGAAGGATTTCCAATCAAAAAGCTGCTTTGGGCCCTAAAAACTGTTAGATAGCAATGGCTTCGACATATAAGGTGATGGAAATAAACATAAGAAAGATACAACAAAAGGAGAACAAAAGCACACACTATAGAATATAAACAATGAAATATACTCAAATACAATTGCATGGTTAAAACAATAGCTTCTAGGCTCGTGTAGTGCAAAATGATACATAATCAATAAATACGCTTGCAATAGAATCACAAAGATTTACTTAATGTTCACTAATGCATATTTTGAACATATATGCATACATTAAAGCAGAATACACACATCAAGTTGTATGAAATGATCAAAATTTTAGAGAAATGCACAAAATTGTCTCTTTAGATCATAGTGCACCTAGAGAATCACAAGTAATGAATGTAAAAAAAATACATCACATATCAACAAAATACCTTCGCAATTGTTTTAATCTGAAATTTCTGGTATGTTTATATTTCTTGAGTACATGCGGAAGATTGTGTTGCAGTGTTTGGAGTTTATAATCAGTCCTAAAATGAGAAACAAACCAAGTATCCCTGCTGCGGGTATGAACAGAGGTATGTTTAGTTTTTAAGGACGCTGTTTCAGGAATAAAGGCAGTAAATTCTAAGGCAGTAATAAGGCAGTAATAAAGGCAGTAATAAAGGCAGTAAATAAAGGCTGTAAATTCTTTGCTTTATTCAGGTTCGTTTAAGTCTCTTCGGGGGAATTCGGCCTCCTCCAAACATGAGTAGTTCGGTGGTGTTTGAAGCAGAGAAGTCCAGAAGCAGAAGGTACGAAGGGGAAATTATATTTACAGAGTATATACAAGGCAAACTCAGTTGCAGAAGCGTGAAGTCACACCGACGTTTCAAGTACTGCAACTTAGAAGGCACTTATCTCACACAGAGATACAAATTCAGAAAATCTTACTCGTCGACCGGCGGTCTCGGTTAGTTCTTTCCGTACGTGCTAAGCACGGAGCCTGGTTGCGACTGCCATTCCTGGCTTTTTCTTCCGTTTTTATTACTTACAAAAACAAAGGCGCTGGGGCGGTCATTTCTCTTGACCCGCTCTAGTCTTTGAACAACCAATCGCTGCTTAGTTGCGCAGTAGCCACAGCCCTGCGGGTTGGGAATAGCCTCAAAACCAGGGCTCGAATAAATAAAACAAACTAATGAACAAAACATTCATAAAACGCTCTCCACGCAACACCCTCGCCTTCCCCCAAGAACGCACTTTTCGTCTCCAAGTGCATGCACGTGTGTAAGCGCCTCAGGGCCGCCACCCTCGCGTGCTGTGTCCGACCGGAAGACCTTTGTTTACCTCCCCGCATGGCTACAACGGTATCAGTCAGCCGATCAGTCCTTTGATCCGTCGCGGTGGGAGGGAGACCACCCCTTTCGGGACGACAAGGCCACGCAGTACGCGCGAAGTCTGCCCGAGGCGTCACGTCTACATTCCAGGAGGGCGTCATCCCCATGCGGGTAATTGCTTCAGCATGTGTCGCTCGCTGCACTGCGCGAGCCACGTGGGAAGTACAAAGGGGAGAACCGGCGAGGTCGTTTACGAAGCGGGATCTTACAAAGGCCTTGTAAGAACTATTAGAAAAAGAAAACAAACGTAGCATCCAGATGTCATACATGTGGCCAGTGGCGGTCATAAGGGGGGGGGGGGGGGGGGGGGCGGTCGCCCCTTCCCCCCCCCCCCCTCAAAACTTGCACATCTTCCCGAACGTCTGTTTTCGGTCTCTCACAGGGCGAGTTGTGATTTTAACGTAGAAATAGAAAGCTTTTTCGTCTGTGATGAGTCAAGCCGCCCCCGCTTTGTACGTTCACCGTGTTCGCAGCTGTCTTATTTCTACATTGTACGGTTTGCTACTTATACAATTCTTAGTAATTGTCGAGGTATCATGGTCCTGCCGTGCCCCCCCCCCCCCCCCCTGTCTTGCCTTGGCTCTGCTGCGGCGACCACAGCTGCGGTTGCGGTGGCCAGCAACCTCGTCGGGGCCATAAGGAGCCACCCACTCATGGCGTTACCCCATCATGGGACACGGCGACGTCAGCGAGGGGATCATCCCTTTTTGGCTTGACAAGGAGCGCTCACCAGCCGCCTGGTCGGAGGGTACTGTTAGCATGCTGCCGACGGGCACATTTCTCGCCCAGCCAGCCCAGGAAAGTTCCAAGAATTCGCTAACTGCTTCGACCTTCGGACAGAACGCACTTTCTACAAATTTATGGCCTGGAGAAAGTGGACGTCGCGACGTCTCCCGCACTTCAAAGGGAAGAGGAGGGACATCACGCGAGCGGGGGGGGGGGGGGGGGGGGGGGTGGCGGGGGGGTGGAAGAAACGGACCGAAGGACACACGGGGAGACGAGCGCACGAGAGGGAACAGGAGAGTCGACGCAGAACGCGGCGAGAGCAGCGCAGTTCGCACGGCGCTATCTCCATCGAAAGCGTGGACTGGCATCCCTCTAAATTTTCTTGAGCGACCTCAATAAATAGTTTTTAAACATCCACTGAGTGTGCGCTAACAGTACCAAGGGCGGAACAAAGCCCTTCCCAGGACTGAGTTATGAAGGCCGCTAACCCAGCTCATGAAATGTCAGGGCAGGTGCTTTGACCTTCCTGGACTCGCTGTGGCGGGATATCTCAGCCGTCGACCTCTATTCCCCCGGTATCAAAATGAATATTGCCCACGTGACTGTTAACATTCAAAGCAAGACTTATGGTATATCTATATCATTCGCCATTTATTTTTCAGCAACAAAGCGCACAAAAGTTGTTGTACAAATAAAATGTGAATAGAATAATCGTTGTTTCTATTTTTTGTTATTTCTTTTTTATTTTTTATTTATTTATTTACTTATTTTTGTTGTTTTCTATTTTTCATTTTATTTTTTGGCATAAGGAAGTCCGTCCGCCCCCCCCCCCCCTAAAACCAGTCTCTGGGACCGCCACTGCATGCGGCCAATGCTGATGAAGTGATACAATGGAAAGAGAACGTTTGTTGGGGATAAGTAGTGTACGTTTGCGATGTGACGAAGGATTTTCTTTTGGAGGCACAGAATCTTCACAATATTTGTTTTCGTAGTGGTTGCCCATATTAAGCTGCAATAATTAATATGATATTCGAAGAGTGCATAATAAATTTGTCGCTTAACCTTTGAGGGTAGCAGCGTGCGGCATCGTGACAGTGCTCCTGTTGTCGCAGCGAGCTTTTTACAGATGTTATAAACCTGCGTATCCCAGCTGAGATTAGCTGAGAAAGCAACTCCCGGAATTTTGTGCCCATGCATAATTTCAATCTCATTATCAGCATATCTGATTTCGCGTTGAATTTCAAGGGGTTTATTTTTTGCCCAGAAGATGATTGCTTTTGTTTTTGCTGCATTAATATTTATCTTGTTGCTCTGCGACCAGAGCAAGAGCTTGTCAAGCACATCATTGCATTTTAATACTAATTAGGTACACTTGGACCAGAAAATAAGACTGTGCTGTCATGTGCATGTATTATGAACTTCGCCGTTTGGTCCAGTGTAACAATATCATTTATATATAAATTAAATAATAAAGGCCCCAAAACACTTCCTTGTGGCACACCATGAGTAACTGTTAAAAAGTTTCACTGTTCGCTATCGACGCATACGCACTGAGTTCTATCACTGATATATGATCGAAACAGTTCTAGTAGTATGCCCCGAATTCCGTAGTGGGAAAGTTTATGCAGTAGTGTATCATGAATAAGAAAATCAAAGGCCTTCGTAAAATCAATAAATAAACCTAAAGTATAATTGTTATTTTCTATATTTTGTATTATATTTTCTTTCAGAGTAAATAAGGCTGTCTCGGTTGATCTATTTTTCCGAAATCCATGTTGAACATTGGTTAGCACTTCATGCTTATCTTGAAAAAGAATTACTCGATCATAAATTAATTTCTCTAGGCCCTTTAAAAATATTGGGAGGACAGATAGTGGCCTGTAATTTGAAACCAAATTTTTATCTCCTCCTTTATGAACTGCAGTTAATCTAGTTAAAACAGATGCTTGGGCAAGTTGGTAACTCATTTTCACCGGAACAGCGCGCACTAAGACACGGACAAGAAGGGAGACGCGACACACACGAGCGCTGACTTTCAACTAGTGTTTATTGTTTGGAACGAGGCATATATAGACAGTTCCAACAACACAAGGAAAACAACCATTCATTCATAGATTCATAGTCAATTCATGCATGTCACACTGAACAAGGACGATAACAACATTATCATTTTCCCTTCACTAAAAATGCCAATTCTTTTGAACTGATCGATAAAGAGGGGCTACTGACGCATGCGTCTTTAGACCAGGCGATGTGCGCTGCTTCGATTATTTCGCGTGTTAATTGGTCACTGTGTTTACTTAAAATTCGTGTGCTAGTGAAGTCAGGGTGGCAAGTTTTGTTTTCACAGTCTCTACAATGAATCCCGAGATGCCCTTTTACTGTGTTATGCACGTTATTATTGTGCTCCTTCAGGCGTTCATTGAGGCATCTCCCCGTCTGACCCACATACAGCTTGCCGCATGACAAGGGAATGGCATACACTACACCTTCTTCACATGACACGAATCGATTTTCATGCTTGATGTCGCAATCTCTGGGAACGAAATCAGTATTAACCATTTTGCACATCTTCCCAAGCTTATCTGGAGCCGAAAATATAACCTTAACTCGTGCTCTATTCGCTATCTTTTTTAGTCTGTGGGAGAAATGATGAATGTAAGGTACAACAGTAATTTTTTCTTTTTCCTTCCGCGTCTCTGAATCTACCTGCTTCCCTTTTCCATTTTTGCTCAAGCTACTGAGAATAGATTCGGACACTGATATTAGTAGCTGCTTGGGATAACCAGCCTTAACGAGCCGATCGGTTTGGCGAAGGAAACTATCTTGCATGGAGTGCATGCAGGATTTGTTAAGCGCGTTGTGATAGCATGACTTCACCACGGCCGTTTCACCAGCTTAGAATGAGATGACGTAAAAGAGAGCAATGGCTTTCTGCTTCGTGGCTGGTAAGACCAACACATGTGATGGTGCATTAATCTGAGTTTGAGGTCTAAAAATTGGATGACATTGTTTTCTGGCACTTCAGTAGTTAGTATGAGGGGATGAAGGCACTCAACAAAGTTAGCTTTGATCTGCGTAAAGACTGCGTCAAATTCGTCCACATTAGAGTCTATAAGAACGAGAAAGTCATCTACATATCGAAAACATTGTACAACCTTAGACCCTTTCAATCTTTCTTGAAGCATTCTACCCTTTTGTGCTAACAACAAGTCACTAAGCACGGGAGCTATGCATGACCCGATGCAAACTCCTCGTTTTTGCAGGTAAAACTCACCATCCCAGGAAATGAAGGTAGAAGTTAAATACACCTGAAGTAGTTCTAAAAAGCCTTCGGCGGATATGCCGTTCTTGTTTTGGAATTCAATTACTCCTTGCTGGTCAATACTCCTTGCTTGTCCGTGTCTTAGTGCGCGCTGTTCCGGTGAAAAAGAGTTCATCTAGCTTTCTTCATGGCAACTGGAAATACGCCCGTTTCAAGGACCAAGTTATAGATATGAGTTAGAACAGGAACAATATGCTCCAAAACATATTTAACAGGCTTTACTAGGATATTATCTACATCTAATGTTGTACTGTTCTTCAAATGCATAAATTTTGTGTAAACTTCTGATTCATTAGTTGGGTGCAAAAACATACTTTCAGGAACACTATGAAACGCCATATCTAAACTTACTGGGTTATTGTCCCTTGGTACAGATTTCATAAAATGTTCATTAAAATGTTCCGCGAGTGCCTTTCCAGTCAATTCGGAGTTGTTAAAAGTAATTCTGTTTGGCTCTGTGTTCTTCTTTCTGTGACCTAAGACCTTGTTTGCTACTTTCCAAACGATATTTGGGCTTTTTCGCGCAGTATCAGTGAATAATGCCTGGAAGTACACTCTCTTGGCCCGCCTGAATTCGGCATTCAACCTGTTTTTGGCTGCTTTAAGACTGTCTAGATCGGCAGGTGAGCGCGTGCGCATAAAAGCATGATAAAGAGCATTCTTCTTTACGATCGCTCCTAGGTGAGCCCTTGTCTTACGTATATCTGTACGAAGATTTCAATGAATGCAGTATAAGCATTACTTGGATCTTTAATGTGAAGTATGAACGACCAATCACAAAGGGCGACATCATGTTTGAATGACTGCAAAGCCAGATCTGTTATGTACTGGAATGCAATCGGGCAAGAAACATCAGTTTTAGCTCTTGTTTCTGAGTTGTAGATCATAAAGACCGGTTAGTGGTCACTAATATCTGATGTAATAGTACCAGCGTCGGAAATGACGGTCTCTATGTTTGTTATCAGTAAATCAAGTACAGGCGTACCAGATGTCGTGACGCGAGTTGGTGTTTCAGTTATATTTGTGAAACCAGAGCTGTGAAGCATTGTGATAAGGTCATTTGCCGCAGTATTGTGTTGAGAAATGTTAATATTAAAATCACCCCCGCAAATTAATCTGAGGTTATTAACAAGCATGTAGTCAAGAATTATTTATTTATTTCTGATACCCTCATGGCCCTAAGGGCATTATTGAGGGCAGTGGTACATAGATATAAAATGAAACTCTTACAAAAAGGGGGGTAACGCATACATAGACATGCCTGCAAAAAAATGACACGCATGATTGCAAAAAGAATTATGTCAAATAAGGAAAGAAAATTCGAAACAGTGCCGTCGGGGGGGGGGGGGGCGGTACACAACTGTAACCGCTTCCTGCTTATATTTCAAAGTTAACATTTCAAAATCATTGCATGATTTTGAAAACTCTGGAACTATTTCGCAGTCATGGGCAGAATCAACATACATACCCTTACGAAAATGGCAGATATCGGCCAGATATATTTTATATATGGCTGTATATACTCATATATGGGATCATATACAGTTAAATAGGTCCATATATGGTCGTATATACGGCCAGATATGACCATGGGAAACCTGATATGCCGCCATATACTGCTAATGGGCGTATAAGACCACAAATACGGGTATATACGGCCATAAGGTACCTTATATTGCCATATACTGCTGTATATAGTCGTATTTGCGTCCTTATATAGATGCTCTTTCTTTATATGGGGACCTTCAAATCCTTATATGGAAACAATCTCGCATATATGGAACATATCCTACCTCATATATGGGATGCTTGTGCCATATACTTCCGAACTTAAACAATTAACTTTGTGTCAAACATGATATTATTGGTTAATTAAGATGGTGAAACTCACCGCACAACAAGGTACTAAGCTTTGTATGATTGAGGCTTCAATCAAGTTAGACTGCTATTACATAGCGGTGTTTAATTAAGGTGAATTAAAGTACAGTGCTATAAATCGCCTTCAACTTTGCTATGATTTAAATGCACTAATACATGCATTTACGCGCTTTCTATCTTGGGTGGACTTCGAATCTTCCTGACGAACTGAACCTTCCTGTCTGGGTCTAAATAAGTTGATTACAAGTCCAGCGAGTTGGTTGCGATCGATATCATAGTTTTTAGGAACATTGATAGATTATAGAATCCCGAACGTACAACAAGCGCTTGGGGATCGAACTCAGCCCCTTCGCAAACGTGATGAATACTCAAACCATCAAGCCGGTCGTGCGGTGTACGTTCCTTCTTTGGGCGCTGTTCCCCAAAACTATGTCGTTCTGAAGGAATGGGAAACCTGCATTGTTTGCGGTAATGCCAGACAATAAACGTTTGCAAAACCGCTGCAGCATACAGCCATTTCTTGTCCAGGAGCGTAAATAAATCGCTGCTTGCGGCACAGGAATGAAGATTAAAACGCTCTAGTATAATTGTCAGATAAAAAATACAAAATGCCGCCGCGGTGGCTCAGCGGCTATGGTGCTTGGCTGCTGACCCAAAAGACGCGGGTTCGATCCCGGCCGCGGTGGCTAGAATTTCTTTGGAGGAGAAATTCTAGAGGCCCGTGTACTGTGCAATGTCAGTGCACGTTAAAGAACCCCAGGTGGTCGAAATTTCCGGAGCCCTACACTACGGCGTCTCTCATAGCCTTAGTCGCTCTGGGACGTTAAACCCCATAAACCAAACCAAACCAAACCAAAAAGTACAAAATGTTTGGAAATTCATCTATCTAGAGTTCCCAGCAAAACGTTTACAATGCAGACGAGAAAAACTCCACAGCTACCCGCAAATCTTTTACCCATCGCCTTTTCCGCGCCGCCGAGTCTCCGTGGTGTACTGACCAAGCTCGCAATTCTACTCCGACTGTTGTGCCACAGCTGAACAATTTGTAAAAAATCTTCTGCAAATAGTTCTTGATACTATGCGCGTTGGTCTGTTTATTTTCGCCTCAACTTTTTCTTCCCTTCATAATCCACCCTCCCCTGCCGGCCGATATTCAGATGCCAGTTCTGAGACCGGCAGTCACGGGGAAGCAAGACATCCTTTATTTGCGTAATAAATGAGTCGCCGCTGTGTCCACGGTCAGCCACCACTCACGGCGAAATGTTTCTTACCCTACTGAGCGAGAGATGGCGTTGCTGAGGCGGTGAAAAAGCGGACCCTCGAGACCCCCCAGAACAGCACAAACGCGACACATTGCCGCCTTCGGCGGTTCTCAGTCAGAAGATAGCTGGGGGGTGGCTAGGTGGTGTTGGCCTAGTCCAGCTCTGTGTCACTTTCCCTCTTTCTTTCGCTCCGGAAGGCACGCAGAGGGAACCAGAGCTTGGCAGAGGGGCGCTGCAAGCGCGAGTGGAAAGCACCGTCTCCCGCGACTCCCCACAATCGACCGGGCAGACCTGTCCCCCATTGAGAAGCTCCGCGTAAAGCCTTTTCTCTTGAAATAAGACCAGTTCCGCACATGCTTTGCACGTGTTGGACTGCCTGGAAATCTGTTTGCGCTGACGCTTGCTTTTAGAGCGCAGCTCTTTGGCGTCCGTTCCTGGGTTTCGCGTCGTCGTCGGCGTCGGCCTCGTAACCAGCTCCGCCCCCAATGTCACGCTTTTCAATTGGTCGAAATGCTCGTGACGTCACAGTGCGCGAATTTCAAATGGGGCCAATTGTACTTTGGCTAGTAACCATGCAACCAATCAAAGGGATCGTATAGTGATGCTGCAACTAAGTTGGACTGAGTTTAGTTAATTGCTTAATTAATCAATTAACCTAATTAATATAGAGGAGAATGAAGAGGTCAGAAGAAAAGAAAAGAAAGACGCGCGCCGCAGCGACAACAGCGTCCGCGGAAGGAGACGCTGCTGAAAAAAACATAAGTACGAAGCCGCGTTCCCTCCACCACCACGCACTTCCCCACTCAGTAAGACGTTGCTCGTTTCATATACGTTGTGTCGAACATCCTAGACAGTTCCAACAATTGACAGGTTAATGACAGAACACGATGGATAGAAATACAATGATATAAATATGAAATAGCCTAATTAACCTTTCTAGTTAGACCGCATAAATCAATAAAACCGACAACGAAATTGGTCGAGTTGGGGAATCGAACCAGGGTCTCCGGAGTGCGATACGAGCACGCTAGCCACTCCGTAATGCCAGCTGAATGGTTTGGAATGAACAAAGGCGCGTCTAGCTAATACGGCGTCTTCGTTCACTCCCATCTTCCCCCTTTCCCTTACGGCGAGGTGCAGGTGTCCACCCAGATATGCGAGAGAGATACATTTCCTTTCCTCAAAAAATAAATTTACCGTCCAGCAAGGCGTACAGCCGAATTGGCGATGGCGTTCTGTGGACTCCCTGGCAGCGTTGCAAGACGCTGTCGCGTTCCACTCTTACAGGCGAAGCTTAACATGTTAACCACGCATCAGTAACACACGCAGACAGCCAATGGACGCGTCATTCGCTGGCAGCACTTGATTCATCATTCACAACCACATTCTTAACGTACGCTCCCTTGCCGCACATGCCAAGGACGTACACCACGATCACATTCTGCGCCATTCCTCTGTACTTTGCTTTGCTGAAACCTGGATGGATCCCGAAGAGCCTCTCAAAATCATAGATTTCCTATACTGCTGTGGTGCTCGCAGAGACCACAACAGAGCGGCGGGAGTCGCTATCTACTTGCGCGCAGGTCTCTCTGCAATACCAGTCGAAATGTTTGGCACGTCACATGAAGTTGGCGAACTGTGCGCCGCAAAGTTGCCCAACGGCTTGCTGGTAGTAGCTGCCTACTTCGCCCCTACCGCACTCACGAAAGACGTCGTGCACTTCCTGCAACTCGCATTAACCGTCCATCGATCCACACCGATGTTAGTAGTGGGGGACTTTAATGTTGACATAAAGACAAACAGCAATTTCCTAACACTTATGCGGGAGAACATCCCGTTCCTCTCGCTCGTAACGCGTCCCACGGCTGTGACAACCTCGCGAGGCACTTGTATAGATCTCGTCTTTGAGAATCAAGCATTGGTGTACCAAGTCGAACATATATCAGTCTATTTCTCCGACCACAAAGCTTCCTTTAATGATTGTCAAGAACTGTTAGTGGAGTCTTTGTTAAAGGAATACGTGTGAAAAATAAAAAAAAAAATTCTGTGATAGCGCATACATGTGTTGCTCGATTTCTTTCCCTCAATCTATCGAAAAGGTGAAACAGCTTATTTGCTGCGCTCAAATTTCGCATTAGGAAGTAACGTAATCGTCGGTAATTTTTTCCTTCGTGCTAGAACGCTGACGAGATTAAGAGGATTAGGAAAATGTACAAGGGCGATAGAAAATAATGTAAACAGCATGTCGCCTACGCACTGCGAAATTGGAATTCATGTCTGTAGCGTACTTGTGTTCGAATTAGGCGCCGCGCTGTTCGCATTTCTTTCTATCGCGACAGTACCCTCTCCAGTGTAGGTTCCAAGAAAGAGTGGTCAGAGATTTTTTTTTTCTGCGCTGACTTGAAAAAAAAAAGAGAACTGACAGTGCATCAGGCCCACTTCGTGGAGCAGATTGTTGACGAAACCGCCGTTACCGTTGCGGCGAAATGTGTGTCGCAAGTAAATAGCAAGTTCATTTAAGGCGTGTAATTCGAGCTTAATACCTTTTTTTTATGGCAGGGACATTTTCGCAAAATAATTAATTTTGTTGGGTAGCTGAGCAGTTCGATGTACGTAACTTTTTTGGCCAAATTGTTGGAATTTCTTTACGTTTTTCGCTGAATAATAACGAGTATGTGTTTATTCGGACGTATAATATAGATAGGCGAGGCTGAAAAGAAAAACGAAAACACGCGCGAAATGCGCTTACCAGCTGCTCGCTTACGGCTAACAGAAAAAATGCTCTAGTTTGGTCAATCACTACGCAGTGGTTGGTACATTTAATTTAATGCCGACTGCAGCGCATGTGCATTCCCAAAACAATTTATTTGCAGAGCCATGTCTTATATTCAAATGCTCGCTCATGTGCAAGCTAATATCTTTACTACTTTTACTTTTAGACATTTTTTACATCTAGCAAAATAACTTGGAAATTGAGCCGGGCGTCACACAAAGGAACAATGAGGCGATCACTGACCTTGCCTCACACGCGTCTGCCTAACGCAGCTGTTGATGTCAGCCTCCAAAATATTTGTTTGCGTTACCTGACCGGCGGAGGGTTTTACAGGAAAAAAAAATAGTTTCGTTAGCGTGAGCTCTACGACTAAACACTGCATGCTTAGCGATATACAATGAAAATTCGTCAGAAATAATATACACGCGCAACATACCAAACCAATTTAGCAAGAGAAAACCGCCTACTTCAGTTTGCGCACAGATGTTATCCAGGCTTGCCGTCTCTCGTTCTCAATCATTTCACAGACAACAATTCCGTGGAAAACCATTTTTGAATGGGAAAAAGTGTATGAACGCATTTTTTTTTTATACACTGGAAGATTTCACTATACCAACCTCCCGTGAAATGCTTGCATGGTTTTGTTTTTTTGTCTTGCTATTAATGTTTTTGTTATCGCTCGATGCAAGCGATGGAAAAGTTCTGCAAGATTTTTCTACACATCGAAAAAATCCCCACTACCTCCAAAATTTCCTCAGCAGTAGATTACAAATTTCGAATATTGAGTTTTTTTCCAGGAATGTGGGACATATGTCCAGGAAATCTATAGAGTTACACAGGCTGCTCTTGGCTGTTGATGTTGTGAGAAACTATTATGGCAGCAAACGACACAACAATACGTTTCTCCACTCTCTCAACGTCGCGGCATTCCAGTCATGACTCACAACGAGCGGCAACCCCTCTTTTGTGCACCCACGAGCAGGAAGGCACGTGCTCACAATGAAAGAAATAGTGTCAGCAGCGCGAGCAGCACGGGTACCAGTCGAGGCGTTGCCGACTCCATGCGCTCCGCCGGCGACGTGCCCCCACAGAATTTCGGAAATGACCAGCAGGCATGAAAAAAGTGCAATATAATCGCTGTTTTACATTCGTTACAAGTCCGGATAGTGAAGCTGGCTGACTGGCTCCAGGATTGTATTGAATTAAAACGAGGACGCAGCTATTATATCGCAGTTTTTCATGCCTCACTCATTGTCGTCCCACTCATAGTGAAGTTATTGAAATTTAAACAGCAAGACAAAAATCGATTGTAAATTATTTAGCAGTTGTAGGAACACCACGTGGCACTCCATGTATAATAATGCCTCACGCATCATTACAAAGAAGAAAACACGCACCCAAAAGTTAGGTGTCCATACTCCTTTAAGAGCCCTTACAGTTTGAAGAACAGGTGTCTAATTGACTCGCATAATGAAATCAGCCGCATACCTAACATACGCATTCATAACATGGTCGGCTGGAATTGCGAAAAACGCATCGTTACTACACAAAGACAATGGTAGTGCTATATACTGGATGTCTCAGGATGAACACTGCTTTGCTTTATGTATATGTATTCCGCTCAGAGAAGCATGGGTGTAAGTAAACAAAAAGACTAAGCATTTCTTGCTGAGTATGTTACAGGACTTTTGTGTTAGGTATTTCCTCAGGGCATTCATTTAATTAGGGACAGCAAAGGAATTTTGACGTGATGTATAGCATTGTGATGATAAACTTCAGGAAGGGTTTAGCGATGTGAAATGCAATAAATTACTTTACAAAATGTAATGCACTTTCTAGTTTTCTTTCTATTGATCCAGAAAAGGGTTTTAGATGGCGGGAATTCACCAATATCAATATAAAAATTTTAAACCGCTCTATGCAACGTGATACAAATCCATACAGAAAAACTTGTAAGCGAAACATCTAGAAAAACTACATAAGCACGCTCAGAAAAACGACATCGTACCCACAACGCGCACGCATGCATGTAAAAAAACTGCCCTAACCCGCTGAACCACACAGATGTATAAAAAACCGTAGTCTGAAACTACAGATGCCCGCTCCAAGAACGCCCCCCAAAACCACTGCCTATTACTCAGCGGATTCCTTCTCTTTACACAAAGAAACAAAGCAACTCCTAGGACTCCTACCAGTGATGGCACATTGAAAACACCCCAGACTATGTAAATCCGCTCCCAGTTTGTACTCATGAATTTAGTTCTAAAATAGACTCTGTTCCAGTGGACCCTCATGTACATGCGCAAGCATGCATGATCGCCATGGAAAGAGATGAAATTTTATCTTCGATATATAAACACAGCAGTAGGTCGAGCCACCCATAATTAGCGAAGTTTGTTTTCGCTTTCGGAGGGAATATCTTGCAGCTCTCCTAGCTGACTGCAAACTGAACGAGAGAGCGACGTCCACCTCTCCCCCTTCCCTGTTACCCAGATGACGTCACTCGTGCTCGCCAAACTGCAGCGCATGGAGCCTATACTTAACTTCGACACCACAGCCATCGTTCGGCTATTAAAACCCCATTCGAAACACCATGTGAGAAAAAAAATGCTATGTAAATTATTTACTGGTCACATGTTAACAGCCCATTTTGTTCCGTCTACAGCAAGGCAAGCGAACAGCCCATGTGAACAAAACAAAATATTTCGCCTCTACTTTCAGCTGTTGTGCAGAACTAGGCTGATTCCTGTGTCTGGGTGAAGGGTCTATCTAAGTACATATTTTTTTAACTGGCTGCAAGTGAATACTTCTCTGCAATGTAGAAAAAGAAGGCGATATGCGTGTTCGCGTTTCATTCCGGCTGGATTGTACAGTCGATCCTACTTATAATGAACCTGACGCTCACGCTCATTCTGTTTGCTTCTTAGTATGATGACACCCCATATTTCCGCAAAAAATACTAAATCATAGAAAGATAGCTTTTGTCTCTTGAATTGAAGTCCATTGTGCACGCAACCAGATCATATCACGGCGCTTTCCGAGCTCTCCAGCGCCGTCATGAGCTGCTTCGATGAGACCCTTGCTTTCGACGAATAAGCGCTAGACCTCATTGTTAGCGTATGTGGTCTGGGCTTTTGTGGAGAGCGAATACACAAGTTTTGGCGAATGCAAATGGTCATAAGTGAAGTTTTGGAAACTGCAACCCTTAGCAGAGGATTGCTGATATCGCAGGACGAATAGAAAGAGCGGGAAGCGCCGGTGTCACCAGGCATGCCGAGCATTGCTTTAGGGAGCCGTCAACAGTCGACCACTGGCGCCGCTCGTGGATAACAAATGAGATCATTTTCATTGATGTGATCAATCGTCGAACATGCTTCTGGATAAAGCAGTTCAGCACCGAGTATTAGTGGTATGGAAGAAAGCGGATCTACCACGACCGGGAAGCGCCAGTTCTCCGGCTATCAAGTGTTTCATCGCAATCAACCGGTCTTCTTGCAGTGATCATGCTGTGTAAACAAGCATAGTTACAATCCGCGCATCAGAAAGAGAAAAATTCAGGGGGCACTTTGACTGTCTAAAGTGGGTAGAGGCGGAAGCGTTTTCCGCACCACCTTCGCTGTTTCTGTGGCACTGGTGGCGTCACATATAATTGAGTACTAATTACTAAGTGATGACAAATCACTAATTAATAGTTAATTACTGATTAATGCCTCAATACTAATTAACTGCTAATTAATGACGCTTAAGCCTCGCCTTTAGGAGTGGAACGCGACAGCGCGTTGTAGCGCTGCCAGGGAGTCCACGGAACGCCACCACCCGTTCGGCGCGATGCCTTACCCTTTGAACGCAACGCTTTTTGAGGAAAGGAAATGGCGCAGTAATTCTCTGTCATCTCGGTGGACACCTGAACCGCACCGTAGAGGAAGGGAGGAATTGGGAGTGAAAGAAGATAGATAAAGAGGAGCCGTAATGAAGAAAATGAAAATTGTATTTGAGGAAAGGAAATTACGCAGTAACTGTCTCACAAAATTCAGGGGGGCACTTTTTTGACCTAAAGTGTGGTCACTGATGTGTGGTTAAGATGTTAAGCTTCGCCCCTAAGAGTGGAACGCGACAGCGTCTTGCAACGCTGCCAAGGAGTCCATAGAACGCCATCGCCCATTCGGTTCTACGCCTCGCTCGTCGGTAAATTGGTTTTTGAGGAAAGGAAATGTATCTGCCTCTCATTTGTCGGTAGACACCTAAACCTCGTCGGAAGGGAATGGAGGAGGATGAGAGTGAGTGAAGACACCGCATTCACTAGACGCGCCTTTGTTCATTCCAAACCATCGGGCTGGCATGGCGGAGTGGATAGCATGCTCGTCTCTCACGCCGAAGAACGGGGTTCGATTCCTGAGCTCGACCAATTTCTTAATCGGTTTTATTTATTTATATGGCCTGACTAGTAAATCTAATTAGGCTAATTGGGTAATTAATCAAGTAACTAAGCTCAGTCCCACTTACTTGGAGCATCACTATACGATCCCTTCAATTGGTTGCATGGTTACTAGCCATAGTACAATTGGCCCCGTTTGAAATTCGCGCACTGTGACATCACGACCGTTTCCACCAATTGAAAAGCGTGACATTTTCTGTCGACAACTGCTGCTTACAACGATGAGACATTAAAGGCTTCCGCCTTACTATTTAACATAGCTTGCGTTTTATGCCATACAAACGATAACAGGTATGCAGACAACGGTGGTACTGCAGTGCAGTCGACATTTGTGTATTCCCGCTGAAATTTCACGCGCACGCTATAAATGCTGAATGACGAGTCATTAACTTGAAGCACTAAATTAGCGACAACGCAAGCAGTGTGCTAAAAAAAGAGGAGAAGAAACAAGTCAGCAGCAGATGTCGAAATCAAGAGGGCCGAAGCAGTTGCGGGACGCGGCTCTGAGGCAAGATAACGGCCACCGCCAATGACAGGGGCGGTCTCTGTTCGCATTTCATAAGCATTTGAAACCGTCGAATGTCGGCCGGACGCCGAAGAGCCTCGGAGTGCTCAACTTTCCGCTAAGATATCTTTTTCTCATTTTCCGCAAAGCTCTGTCGACTCGAATGGCGATCGGTTCGACGGGATTTCAAGCAGCCGTGTAGCACGCATTGGGCATGGCAAGGAAAATACTAGCGATAACGTCAAGGGGAACGATTAGAATATTACAGAACAAACTGGTGTCATCCATATCTTAGCACTAACAAAATGCGGAAAAATGAGCTTAGGGTGGCCAAGTAACGAGCCAAACAAAGGTCGGCGTTCAGAGTGGCAGAGTGGACTCCAAGGGCAGCGAGTCACAGTCAAAGCTTATGGAATGTCTAATGAGCAGATGTGACAAAAATCAAGGGTAGCCTGACCCTTCCCGACTCAATTCAACAACAGCTAATCGGCGGTCGATGGTAGGGTTCTTTCTCTTCTAAAATTGATCACGGATGACGATGATGACGATCCCCGTCTTCAACTTTGGAGTGAAAAGCGACCCTCACATCAGGCAATTCGGTTTTTATAGCCGTTGCAGCCTTCTGCTTCTCCTAAAGAACTACAACATGTTGTTGTGTGCTGCAATGGAGTACAGCGCACACAAAAAAAAAAAAAAATCCGACCCAATCTGTGCAATTATGCATACAAAACAGTATATATCAGCGATCTAATTTTTCCAAAGAAGTTTGCTAACTGCTGTTCCCTGGTAGAAGGCATTTACTAGATGAAGCTGAAAAGTGTTTTGTTTCATTCTAGGCAAGAGAAATCGAAGAAACATCACGAGATGCACCTGGTCATCACACCAGGGAAAAGTTTGGCGCCCTTGGTCACTCTAGTCAGGTCGTAATCACGTCGATTTAACCGGACACTGAAGATACCTCAGAACACCGTCGTTTTTTGAAAAATTCAGGCTAAGATAACGCCCTAACACAATGACTGCCTGTGTTTTCCCAAGAACATTCACTTAAGCTTCAACAAGTAATTAGAATTATAAGAGGTTTGTTAGGAAATTAACGGTGATAATTCCACCACACTATACCGCCGCCTGGCCGAATAACTTGCATACAGAAACAGCTGCGGTGTACCGCTAATCATTTCTTAATATAAATTGTGAAACCGCACCTTCACAACATCATTTATGTGTGCAAAAAAACTCATGAAACCTATTTGTCCAAAACGGAAATTGCCGTTTGACTAGCTACATATTTTATAGAGAAGGCGCGCCGTTACCTTTGATAACCAGCTGAAACGTTCCCGTAATCCACCCTGTCCTAAAGCAACAAACATGTAAAATGACGTGATTATGTGCAACAACGGGCAGCTAGTATAGGCATTCAAGAAGAGAAGACCGCTCACGCATGGGGTGCCGAATCTGTGGAACAAGCAGATGCTAAATCTGCGAGCGAATCCAAACGTCAAGCTGCGCATCGTATCAATCTTCAGGAAAGGCGATTGGGACCTTTGTGATTTATCTGCCGTGATATATGGTCGAATTCACTGCGCAGTGTCCAGCACAAGGAGCAGAGAGCTAGCGAGTTTCGAAATTTGCTTTAACAATCACTTCGAATATAACAGGTATCAATCAAGCCTCTCTTTGGTTTATGTAGATAGGACGAAATATTTATTCGGTTCAGTTTACATAATACGTCCTACAGAGTGATCCGAAAACACGACGCAGCAGGGGTATCGTTAGTTATATTTATGTTGATAAAGATACACGCGATATAAAGCCCCACCTCGATGGACACTTCCAAGGCGTACACGCGAAGGGCCTGCGCGCCCAAAGGCCTGCTGGCTGTTCCTTCCCCCCCCCCCCTGAGCTACGTCACGCGAAAGAGGCCCACATAGAAGTTCCGTGCAGCACGTCTCGAAGCTACGAGCGGCGCACTCGTGTTGAAAATGAGGCCTGGAAAGTACACAATGGTTAACCCCACCTGTACCGAGAAGTCAGAGTGGGGGACGAAGGAGACGACAATGTGATCGGTTCTGGAAACACGTGACACTCCTTTCACTGCCTCGGGGAAAGTCGCGGCATGCCGCGACATGCTTCCGAACGCACATTTTTTTCTAGACGTTGACTGTGCCTACACTTCGTGCTGCGCGTGCGGTTGTGTCCGAGACGATGTTCTAGTGCCATCGCTGGAGTAGAATGTGGACTGCGCTTCTGCCAGGATATGTCTAACAAGTGCTGCGTGCCCAATTGCCGGACTAATTACAAATCTTGTCCCAAAAACCACGTTTTCAAGTTTCCCCGGGATGAAGAAGAACAGAACACCTGGATTAGGGCAATACCACGAGATAACTTCGTTGTATCACCGCACTCCAGGGTAAGATGCTCGCAACTTTTTCAAAGAATAGTTACTTTTGCAAAATATGATAAGCTTAAGCGCATGCATTGTAAAAAAAAAGTGTATTTAAACTAAGCAGCTGGTTAGCACTGCAGGTAGCGAATGCAGACTTTCAAGAAAACTCTTTCCAAGTTACAGCTGATACTTAAACAAAAATTTAACTTCGTTGTAGGTTTGCGAGCTTCACTTCATTGAGGCTTACATCGTGCGAGGGGCCTCCGACATCGACGAGGTTACAGGCATTACAGGGCGCACCACCACTGCACCACTTTCGCATCTGCGCCTTCCCCCAGGCGCAATCCCATCAAAGCTTCCGGGATGCCCGTCTTATACTTCTAAGCCAAGCACCTCAAGGAATCGTATTCATCTAAAATATGATCTTGGAGCAAATACATGTATCTCCAATAAAAATACACATACGCAGTTGTGAAGCTAATCGAGAGTGTTTAATTCTTCATTATCGCTGTGCTTCATAAAACTAGGTGAAAAAAGGACAAGTTAGCAAATTCGTTTCAAGTAATGCATAAAGAAAAACATCTACTCAGAAAGACGAGAAAGCGCAATGCGATAGAGGTGCTGACATCAGTGCTTAAACAATCTTTGCACAGATGGTTTGCGGCTAGTGCCTCAAAATAAATTCCGCGTAAAAATGTGGACTGATAAATGGAAGCTTATTGCTGCTAGTTGATTCCAGTCGCGATTCTTTAAACTCCGCCATAAGTGGCGGCGACTATGGGTCTCTTTTCGTGACGTCACGGGAGGAGCACTCAGGTCTTGTCAAAATTCCCAGCACGCGCCGCGACGGGTGTCGAAAAGTGGCATGAACCTCCATGCTCCTGGTGCTGGCTCGCTCCCCCTCGCGAGCCGACTGAAAAAAATGTCAAGCCTTGAACAAGAGATGGTTGGGGAGCTGTAAGGATTCCAAGAAAATTTAGGGGAGGCTGAAAGAGCTTCAAGCCATGAAGAAAAGAGTCCCCGAGAGCCCAGCGGTCCTCCCATTGTTGTAAACCGGACCCCGCTCTGAAGCGTGCGCGAGCGCCCGTGCACAGGTGCCGATATCTGACATGCACAGATATCTACGCCCCGCTCGCGCGTCGCGCATCCGCAGACAGGCTCCAGCGTAGGCGCTTCGCGTGTACACCTCGGAAGAGTCCATCGAGGTGAGGCTTAAGGTTGTTTCAGGCTGCTTACATTTCACTTAATTTCACTAATTGTTCTTTCGAGCTCCTTGAACGCGCTAGTCGCTTTGTACACTAGTCCGCTTTTCCCTGTCTCGCAAGGCCCCGTCCTGGCTCTCTCCAGTCTCCGACTGTGCCTTGAATGGGGAACTCGGGGGGCGGGTGACCGGAAGGGCAGGAAGGTAGTAGCGAAGCTGCTTCTCTTCCTAGAATTCTCCTAGAAGTTTTTTCTTTGGCAGCGTTCAAGCAGGAGGAAAAAAGCACGCGCTGTGCAGATTTGCAACACTACAAAGCATGTGCAAAACTGGCCTTTTTCAAGAGAAACCGCGCTACGCGCAGCTACACAATGGGAGGGGTAACCGGTCTGCCTGGTTATGGCCCGGTCAATTGTCGGTAGTCGGAGGGAAAGGGCTCTTTTAAGTGGAACCTGCAGTGCGCCCTTGCGAAGCTGTGTGCTTCACCGTCTATTTTTGAGTTCACTTGAGATCCCCGTGTTGTCGTTGGCAGAGACCTCTTTTTTATTTCTTGTTTTTGCGGTTTCCTTTTTCTTCGCATCTTCAGTTCTTCACGTTTTTGTTTACCCTGCCATTTCCAACACAGCAAGAGTGCAGTGGCTAGAGTTGTAGCAAGAGCAGCGATGTTGGTGCACGGCTCATCTTGAGTGGTCGGTGCAAGGAGCAGCAGTTGCTAGTGGCGCTGTTAAGTAAGGCATTGGTGGCGCCACCCTTCACTGTCGGTCTGTTGAACAGAGCTAGAAGCCGGACTCTGCAGTGTGCTACGCACTTTCCTGCCGGGCGAGCAATTTCCGCTTATACCCGTTGTTGCATCCACTTGTTTTCCTTTTGAAATCATGGTCCAGCGCCACACTTGTGCGTTTTGAGGAAGAAGACACTTTTGACGTCGTTAAAATGACCTGCGCTAAGCATGCATGGGATGATGAGCCATCGGAAGGATCCAGGGTGCAAGTGAGCGGGAAATACCAAGGTTTCTGTGAACCTGCAATCGTCAATATTTCAGGTAAGCCTGAACAACCATTTACTGTTTTTCCCGTATTGCTTTATTGTTTACCTTTGTGAATGTTGTCGGCAGCTTTCGTTGATAGGGCTTTAAATTAAGTTAAATGGTATCATAATGCATGATTTATTTGTAAACTGGGCTATGCTCAGTCGGAGAGTAATCTCTCATTTTTCAGTAGCGAATTTTTTACCGCCACCGAGTTGCGTTCCTGCCAGCGGTAGTTCAGGTACATGATATGAATTGTGTAACGCAAAAAACATAGTCTAACCTCGCTAAGCACATTGCGGGGCTAGTTAGGGATGTATTTTTTAAGTAACGAGACGTAGACAACAACCTGTCATGGATTCTGTCATATGCACGTATCAGGAACTGAACCCTTTTCATTGTCGTAAGTAATAGTGCTAATTCTATTTTAACACGGGATCAGCATTGCGGCGTTCTGCGTATCTAATTAGGTTACAATGGCCCCATTACATTTGCCACAAGGCTTGCGCTCTACAGCTAAGCAGGAGCAGTGGAATGAAGAGCTGGTACGCGTTTTATTTCGGGTGGTTAGTGCGAAAGAACGTGTTTCAGAAACAATTGGCGTATACCTGTTTCCGTTCGCGGTTGTGCCAGGAAATTTGAATGGTAAAGACCGAAAAAAAAAGCATGAGACTAAGCTTTTAAAGGGGCACCGCGATGATTTGCTCAGTACCAGTTAATATCATTAAAAAGATTCATCATGCGTTCCAGAGACCAGAGCAAAAAGAATTATTGAAATCGGAGCATGCAAGCGAAAGTTATTCCACTCTGAAAATTCGAAATGAAAAGCTCAGACGAAACCGCATTCCACTCTCCCATTTTACTCACCCAGTACCGAGATTGGGCGCTACCAATCAGAACCGCGCCTAGCGCACACGCAGCAGAAGCGTGCATGCAGTTGTTGCTTTGTCGGGGCTGTAGACAGCCGCGCATTTTGACGGCGTCTTCCCCCAGTGTACGCGACGCCATAGTCAGGGCAGGGGCGACTAACGACAAAAGAAGCTCCCCGAAGTTTTTTTTTAGTCGGACTGTAAGGCTGTCAGCGGTAGCCCCCCGCCCCCCCCCCCCCCCCCCCAAACTCGACTCCCGTCTCCTGTCCGGCCTTTCTCTTCACAATTTTGGGCAAGGTGTGTCGACTGGATTTTTTTTTCGCTGCCGTCTTGGTATGGTCACGGCCGGTCTCGACGCGCGCGCTTTCTCATCTGAGCCAACGTTTTTTGAACAGCGCTGGCCGCCACGAAGGTTTGAAGCGGAATGGAAAGTGTCGCCCCTAGCTGTATTGTTAGCTTTCGTTCGCTTTCCCTGCTTCTTTCTAGTTTTCGTGGCATGCGAAAAGCTTTCAGTACTCAGAAACATAATATTTTGGATCCATTTCGCAAGTATAAAGGAACAATATGGAAACTGGACGCCCAACCAATCAGAGAGGCAGCGCCCTATCTGTATGCCACCTCATTTCCGCTGCCGCAAATGGCCGCCGCGTTGCGACACCATCGGCTCGAAACAAGCATTTCTAGCGAAGATTAAAATATCAAATATTATGATTTCGGTGATCTCATTGCGCGTTCAGGACTCACAATGTCCCTTACTCTGCATGCAAAGAATAAAGAACCCATGCTTTATGTACGTTGCAGGGCACCTTTAATATCCCATAATGCATTTTACTGTAGGGTGTCTCGGATTCAGTGCATAATTCTTCCGACTTATGCTACTGTGGCCATGTGCACAAGTTGTGCGCAGATTTATATCATGATCGCTCTAAATTATCTCCCACGCAGCCTACACAACGGCCTTGCCGACCAAGAAGGGGCGGGAGCTCTCCGGAAAACTGCTCTTGCTGGCCGTGGGCACTAAACTCAGCTAAATAAGGAGCGAGAAAGAAAAGCATCGACGATAAGAAGCATGCAGAACTATATAACCACAAGAGCATTACGGTGGCGGTTCCACTGCCGCCATCTTGCGAGTAGTTCAGATTTTGCCACCAGGCTAGGACACTGATCCATGACTGGGAAAGTGTCTACCGGTCTTGCCCCTGAGGGACCCGAGACTAGTTCTGGTTGAGATGTTGAGATGTGTTTCCGGTCCTTTCTTGACCCGTCCACTGCCTGAAGACTTTTCTTTTGTTGCTGCCCCTGCCTTCAGAGGGTTACAGATGAACCATGGGAAACCCGGCTGCTTGTCCCCGTCGTGGGTGGGGGGAGGTGTTGGCTGGGGTGATTCGGCATGCTTCTTTCTCTGCCTGCCCCTTGCTGGTTTTTCCACAACCACACACGGTAGCCTTCTGCGGCTATGTAGCCAAGGCTAAGCATAGAGGGAAGAAGGGTCTTGTCCTCGCGAGTGGGGCTTCCTTTGTTCGGGTTATGGTGGTGGAAGGGTGAAGGGAAAAAGTTGGAGAGCTGGGACAAAGAGGGTACGGTCTTTGCCCAAACGGCATCGGAGGGAGGATTATCTTTGTTCGGGATAAGGATGCGCGGCAGGGGAACAAAGGACCGCTTCCCTCCCTCTCTTGTTTAGCCTTGGATGCATAGCCACAGAGAGCTGTATGGTCGACGTTACTGTCTGGAGGGCCTCATTTGAGGGTATGTGCCGCTTCGTTCTTGCGTTGTACCCGACTATAGACTTTTCTATTTTCAATGTCGATACATATATTAGTGTTGGCAAAGGAAAAGAAAGAAAAATAATGCTGCCCAGCACGCACTAAGCGAAAAGGGAAAGCGGACGACAAAAATAGAAAGGTGTGACATCATGCAAATTATATCTGCTTCTTTATGTCCCAGGTATATAATTCTGGCGTTTTTGTTTTTTTTGCAATGAACCTTATAGTTGAAGTCGGTGCCTTTCTTGTGTTCTTCTTTCTGCCCTCGTCTTTTGCGCGTACAATCGCTTCGTCCCTGTTGATGCGTAGTAATGTTAGTAGTAGTCGGAACACTCCTTGTCTAGAGTGTAACCTGCCGACTCGAGCGCTGAAAAAAATATTTTTTATCAAATAATGTTACATCTATGATAATACAACTGTAACAAAGACAGCTAGAAAACTTCAGACAACGCTCGACGGATGCCTGTCCAACCATAGAATCTAGGGTTGGTGAAGAGCAAGGTTTAGAGAAGTGGGCAAATGTCAATTTCTGTTTACCGCTGAGATGAATCGATATTGCACAAGAGACGTAAAATTGCTACCGAGAGGGTTACCACCGTAGCGTGTCGGAATGAGTTCGCCTCAGAAAAAATATTCGTCGTACATGCGGCGGCATCTTGCAACCAATTCGGGACGGTCAATTTGAACAGAATTTTGCCAAGGTTGACAAAAATGCAGTATAGATGCATATCATTCACCAAGCGGACTAAGTCTAAACACTGTACGAGGAAGGGGGGGGGGGAGAAACGTTGTAAAAAAAGGGGCCGGCTATAAAGGGATAGTTCTGTAGGCACTTAGGGCGTCCCCCTCCCCTCTCCCGTTTGGATCCTGAACTGTGTGCTCTTATTTATGTTAGAGGTACACCCCCCCGTCAAAAGTATGCGGCCCAAGGGGTTTGCTTGTGAGGCCTGCTGCGTGCCTCGTTATGCATTCTCAGCGACCGTGACCTCTCGAGAGAGGAATAGCATCGCTTCCTCAACCCTCCCAATCTTTGGAGTGCTAGATGTGCTAGGGAGCCCCGCTAAACAGCTTAGAAGCAAACCCCTTGGGCTGTATACTTTTGACGGGGACTGTACGTCTTTCTTCTTGCATCCAGTTTGCCTGATTAGGTTGCTTACTGCCTCTAGAATTTTCCATCGCCTGCTGAAATGTATATCTTACTCGTCTTGCGTCGATTTGCCCTGATTTGGGGTTGGTCAAAGATAGAAAAAGCGTGCGTGCGTGTGTGCGCGTTCACGCACGCGTACCTGGAAATTGAAGCGACAGCTGTTATTTTCACACCGTCTGTTGTCAGGCAACTATAACGTCCTTCTAATCATTTTTTGATATTTTTTTCCCGCGATATTTTATTTGACACTGAAATGCGATGTCAAGAGCGGCACGCTATGGAAGAACGTTGGCAGCTGCTTCCATGTCTTGCTTGAGCTTCCCGTAATAATGCACGCGCTAAAAGCAGAGTGCATGCCTTTGTAGTTTTCGAACCAATATATTGGGTGGACTACTGTCCATTATTTCAATGTAACCGGAGTGTATTGTCATATTTATTGCACAGGGAACACGCAAGAAACGTGTGTACAGTCAGGCCGGAATGAAACGCGAACAGAGCATGTCAAGAAAACAAAATATTTTACCTGCCTACTTTCAGCTGAAGTGTACAACTAGCCTGATTCATGTGTCTGGATAAAGGGCCGACTGAAATGCATAATCGGAAATAGGTTGTAAAGGAATATCTCGCTGCAAAGCAGAAATGTATGACATATGCGTGTTCGCGTTTCATTCCGGCCTGACTGTACTGTCATGAAATTTATGAGCGTGAACACGGGAGCGCATGGCAAGTATTCTCAAGACCTACTTGTGGCGACACGCGCCGGCTGCTTTCGTCAACGTGGTGGAAAGGGCTATGCCGCCTTGCCTGCTTCCAGCAAGCTGAAGGACACACCTCCCTTTCCACTTTGTTTATGAAGGCGACCGCCGCGTATCGACAAGAGTAGGGCTCGAGGCTATCTGCCACGCGCTGCTGTGTTCACGCTCAACAATTTCATGACTGTACTTTCGTGTTGAGCCCACCCTTTGGTTTCATGGGTTAGTAGCAAATCATTTTGAGATGGGCCAGTTGCCATGCATTCACACATTCGCAGCAAAATAATTCGCTTCCGATTTTTATTCCATACAACACTGTCCATTGCGTGCGTTGCCGGTGACGTCGTTACTTGTAACGCGTTGCCGACAACACTGTTGAGATGTACCCAGTGTTGTCAGTAACGTGTTACTTTTTTTCGGTAACTTTGTAACGTACTTGTTACCATTTCGGAACTGTAACGGGTAACGTACTTACGTTAACATTTTTCGGTGACTTGAGGTGTCACGTTACTAGTTATTTCTTATTTCAATTGCCCAGTCCCGCCTATTTTTCAGAAAAAAAACGCCGAAAATGATGTTGCAAATAAACAACATCTACAGGTGCTCTCGACGACCCTTGTTGGGGCTCGCATGCATGCCAGAAAACACCTGCCCTTGACGACGCACTCAAGAAAAAAAAAAAGCACGAACACGCATTCACACACTTGCCCCCAAACCACTCACGCACGGAACTCTCTAAAGAGTGGACGCATGACGAGCCACCAATAGACCATTTGCAGAAATCTGTAAGTCAGTTTCTCTGTAAGCTTGTTTTCCAACCAAAAGGTCTTGTTCCTAGGCGACACTCTCGCATTCTTTGTGGAAGCAGTTCCCCCTTCTGAGTAAACTCAGGAATGTCGCCAGTTTACTTCAAGATGGCCCCAAGAGAGCCGTCGAAAGAGTACAATGGTACAGCACAGAAAAGGGGACTGCAGTCAACCGGCTTTAGCACTGAAGTATCCGAAAAAATAAGGAAATGGGCCTTTGTTCCTGTGCCCGCAGTAGTGAGCTACCTCATACTAAACTTTCTAAAAACTTTCTGCTCAACAACACTGTCACTCCAACTTTCTCCCTTCATAGACATACAACCCCTCCCCCCATTTCTCCCCTATCCAGAACAAGGAACAACCCACTCCCCCACTAACAACCCCACTAGGAAGCGAGGCAAGCTGTCCGATGACAGCTTTGCAGTGCAGCTGCAGTAACAGCTAGCTGTAACTATTAGAAAGTTGTCGTTATTTATCAACATTGTTCTCAAAATAAAATTTGCTTATTTCTATCTGCAACTGCGGCTACGTTTCTGTTTATTGAGTTCCTAAGCGAGCGAGGCTGACCTTGAACACCTTGACATAAACACTCACATTTTTGTGATAATTATGCAGGTTCAAGTGACAAAAAATGTTAATGTGCGCAAATACATTTTTTTTTCCGGAACTAAGCATTCCTTTATTGCTACACAATTTCCGCGTAATTTCGTAAGCAGGAGCACACCAGAATTACTGTAAATTTGTTGAGTTCAGCTATGTTTTCTTTGTGAGGTCGGAATTATGTGAAAAATGAGCTTGATAAAATTGTTATTTTCAGTTCTTACAGCGAAGCCGCAGTGTAATTATGGCCATGGAGTAGCGGCAAAGTAACGTGCGATCCTTTCTTTCGGCAATGGTAACGGTAACGCGTCATCTTTTTTTTGTAGGTAACGTAGGCGGTAACGCACTTTTTTTTAGCGTAACGAGTAACGTATTTAGTTACTTTTTTTCGATAACGCCTACAACACTGGTTGTACCCGACTTATAGATCCGTTCGATTCGCCTGCACCACATGAACTGGTTCCCGTGGCACTCCAGCTCACATGGCTTCATTTCAGCGGTGAAACACGGTGCGCTCTGAACCACGGCATTCGTTTGAAAGTAGTGCGAGTGTAGTTCAGGAAAACTGCAACCCTTCTCGGTGGTTAGTGCCGAAATAGTGCAGCTGCAGCCGCCATGAAGGCAGATGATGGTTTGCGCGTAGTGATAAACGGCGGAGGCTCAAGTAATTCCACTCGTCGACAAGCTAGAACACTGCTCGAGTTCTCCAAAACAACGGCTACACGTAACTGACACCACTGTAAAATACAAAGACGTGCATGCAGCATGATGCACGTCGACACAGTTCAGTCGCGGCGTTTCGCGCCAGCTGTCACGAGGTGCACATGCACGCATCGAGGCTGGTTCATGGCAACATTTTATTGTGATGTGCTCTTTGTACGTTTCTTCACGAGATACGATATGTTGGCAGCCGCTGATGTGGGGTGTAAACAGAAACAGCTGGCTGCAATTCACTGGCGTCACCAGGGCTAGCAGACGACTAAGCCTGCACTCGACCATCCGTTTTGGAAGCAGACAGTGCCAAACTGCGCTCAAACCACGGTGAAAGACATAGCATACTCTTACACCGTGGCTCAAACTGCCGGAACTAGCGCTACCAGCGCTACACACTCAGGGGCACCGCCGCACAGCTTTGCCGAAATGGTACAGCGAGTGCAGGCGAATCGAGCGCTCTCCAACTTCCCCTCCACAGCGCTAGCCGGAACAACGAACAAAGCTGTCCTCGAAAAAAAAGACGACGCCTAGAATGCTTTTCGTAGCGTCAGGGAGAGGCGGGAGATGCGATGGAGAGCGCGCGGCAGCGGCGGCGGCCCCGGCACGCTAGCTATGCGCCGCTACTGCGCATGCGCAACTGGCGAGCGCGGCGGCGGCACCTCAGAGTCACCGCCGCAGCGACGACGGCGGCGCGCCAGCTGTGCGCCGTGTGACGTTAAGCCCCACCTCGATGGACACTTCCGAGGCGTACGGGCGGAGCGCCTACGCGCACGGGCGTACGCTGGAGCCTGTCTGCGCATGCGCGAGGCGCGACGCGCAAGCAGGCGCGAGCGGGGCGCAGATATCAGTGCATGTCAGATATCGGCGCCTGCGCACGGGCGCTAGCGCGCGCGTCGGAAGCGGGGTCCGGCTGACAACAATCGGAGGACCGCGGGGCTCTCGAGGACTCTTTTCTTCATAGCTTCGTGTTCCCCGAACTTTTCTTCGCGGTTTAATTCGTCCTTTCAGCGCACCCCAAACATCTTTTGTTCACGGCTTGATATTCTTTCAGTCGGCTCGGGAGGGGGAGCGAGCCAGCACCAGGAGCATGGAGGTGAATGCCACTAGAATGCTTTTCGTAGCGTCAGGGAGAGGCGATGGAGAGCGCGCGGCAGCGGCGGCGGCCCTGGCACGCTAGCTATGCGCCGCTACTGCGCATGCGCAACTGGCGAGCGCGGCGGCGGCACCTCAGAGTCACCGCCGCAGCGACGACGGCGGCGGGCCAGCTGTGCGCCGTGTGACGTCAGTGCTCCTCGCGCATGCGCAGTACCTCCTTTCCTCAGCTGTGCGAAATGGCTAGGCGACTCGCGTAGTGTTGCTTTCGCAAAAAGCAATCCAGCAAAGCAATATGGTGTAAATCTGCTCGGAAGCTACAGAGGGCAAAATGGAAGGGAACGTGCAAATATCATAGAGAAATGATTCCCTCTCGTTAACACCTCCTGATTTTAGGTGTTTGGCAGCGCCACACTTGTCATTTTTCTGAACTGTGACCATTTAGTACATGTGCGGTAATGTAGATGGCGCTACTTACTACATTGATCGCATGTGGTTGCGTTATTGCTATTATTGTTTGTAATTTGTGGACTTTGTAGTCGATAATTTTTACAAGTTGAATAAAAGAATAAGAGCCCGATATTTTAAGAGTATATTTACATGAAAAAAAGAAGCTGCGGAACGTTCCGAGAGCTTGTGCCCTTCATAAGCACAACGAAAAAGGTAGCTAAAATCAACATTTTTTCAACTGAACAGTGCACGTTCCCTAAAAGTCGTAGAGTAAAGGCGATGCTTAGCCGCGTAGAGCGCAGTACTAAGTTTCTTCACGCAAAATCTCAGAATTATAAAGTGCTGGTTAACTGAACAGTATTGCATTCCGTTTTTAACTATTTCGAAAAAACGCGAACTTTGATCAGGAATAACTTTTAAACTAAACAAGGCAGATAGATGCAATTTTCAGAATGGATGAGCGATTGGACAATTTCAAACTGTACAAGAAGTCGCCGCAGTGCAATGCATATCCCAAAAGTTATTGCAGATTACATTGTTCTGTTTTCTATGCTTTTCAAACAAGCGTGGCTAATAAACTAATCTATACACGTACTTCTAAATGCTTAAATATGCGCACTAGCATCACATCTCAAAGTATCTCGAAAGATATTTCTGTACGTGCAAGAGGTTTTTCACAATTTTGCATTTCCTGAGACAAGTTGAGCTCAACTGCCAGTTTTCATCTTTGCGTTTTCTTTTACAGTTGAAACACATTTGCAGCTACCGTTAAACCAAATGCATCTTTTGAAAGCAGAGAAAACTAGCTCTTCGGAGATATCTGAACCATATTTATGAAGCGAACGAGCGAGGTACAGTCGACGTACAAATGTCACCAAAAATGGTTCCCGCTATTTCCTGCGCAATTTCTGTGTGGTAATTGTGTTACTTTGGGGAGAGGTATATACCTATGCTATATGATTATCAGGAGCTTTAGAGCAGCATAAAACCGAGTGGTTTTTCAATTTAAAGCAGCACCTAGAGATGTATTGGATGGATTTTTTTAACGTTTACAGATTTTTATTTTACAAAGTGCGAGAGATATGTCGGTGTGGTCAGTGAAGGTGGACCGCACAGCAAGACGGGCATTAGGTACGTAATAGGGCTCAATAGTTTGAAAAATGATTAATTATAGTCAACTAATCAGCTTTTATAATTTTGATTTGGGGGCGTAAGTCTGTACCGCGAAAATGAAGGCCGTCAATCAAAAAAGATAACCTTAGCTTTTAAATTTTCGTCATCGTTAATGAAATACTGAACATAACACTTGTAAGCTCTGTGAATTGCCTTGTCTGCTTCCCATATTCATAAACGCGTCGGTGCGCGTCGTATCGCGTCGCCGAATTCACAGAAACTTTTTCTACATCATAAAATACACAAACGGTGTCCGTGTTTGATGCATAAAAAAGTGACCGACAGTTTTATGCATTTTCAATGCGGGTAAACCAACTCAGCGAGCTTTGAAATGCATAAAATCTGGCGCTCGATATTTCAAACCCCTATACCAATTTAAAAAAAAGTTAGAACCTGGGCTCACCTTTTACGATGACGGCTTTTAATTTCGCAACATAACATTGCCCCTTAGAATCAAAATAAATTGTTCATTAGTTAATGTTAGTTAATTAATCGTCTATTAAATCAGGTTTATCGCTTACATAATGTTAACCATCCTGTATAACCCCCCTACACAGCACGAACGTACGTATCTCTTAAAGTTTTAAAATAAAAATCTGCGTCAAAAATTTAAGCTCTATTACATATCTGAAGTAGTAGCGGTAAGGACGTACTGCACAGTCGCTTACGTCTGCATGTGGCGATAACGGCATATGTATGAGAGCATTCTGCAATGATTGTGACTAATTTCATTACATCTTTCTAGATGTAATGAAATTCGTTTCTAGACTGGGCAAAGGTGTTCATTCACATATATAGGGTCACTCCCTTCCAGTCCTACATCGGTGTTTGTGAAGCGCATTTTCTTGACTTTTCTGAGCGTTTCATCGCGTTTCGCTCGTGATTTGAACTGGGCGAGAATGTTTGGTGTTTTTCCTTGTCGGGTGAGTAAACGATGACAACTCTCTATGTCAGCTTCAGAAATAGGCTCACTGATAGCCTTCCCAAGTTCGGAAAATATCTCCAGAACACTTTCACTCTCTTTCTGTTCTACACTCTGAATTTAAATGTTCACCTTTCGCGAGTAAATCTCTAGACGAACAAGGCGTTCCTCCAGTTCTACAGTGTTTAGCTCTAGGGTCCCACATTTGGAACGAAGCATTTCATTCTCTTCTTCTAGCTTAGAGTTTTTTTCAATTTCACTGACCACTTTTTGCTGGAGCTCCTCCAGTGTTTCGTTCGCATATGTAAGTGCTTTGTTCGTTTCAATCTGCTCTGCTCGTAGTTCCCGAATTTCATTCCTTAAACTCCGCTCAACTCATTCTTCCATCGTCTTCATTTTTTGTCGGAGCGCGTGAACGTCAGCGCGCTTCCCCGGTGCCGAGCAGAAGAGGACCGTCTCTACCCCACGCGCGCGCAGCAAACACGCCCTCCGTGGCGCTAGTGTCACCGCGACGCCAGCGCCCTCCCCTGTTAGTTGAAGTAACGCAACTAAGGAGGGTGCATTGCGGGGAAGCGAAACAGAGGGGACCAGTCGCGTCCCCACAATTTATTACCAAGCCATCTAGTACAATTCGTCTCCATGTAGTGTCAGTACTGCATCGGTATAAGTACGGTACTTCATACTGCACCTTACTTTTTGCCTCACGCGCTTCGAATGTCGACCACCCCGTATCACCTTGAACTGCGTCATAGTTGTTTCCATGTACCCCCAAGACAAGCCTGCTTTATTTCATCTGTCAAGCATGTTTTGCTGTGTTTTGTGTTGGGTTTAATGGCACATAAGCGGCTAAGGCTATCATGCGCCAAGCATGTTTTGCGGTCTGCTTTATTTCTAGTGCCGAATTTGTGGCAGAACCCAAGCACACCACAGCGTTTGCAAACGTCAAGCCCGGTACCATTGCACCTTTCCAGATTCTCGGAATAACCATATGTTTTGTTGCGGAAGCAACACTACGCTAGGTGTGAGCGATTTCGCAGAGCCATGGAGAGCCCCAACTGCGCATGCGCGAGGAATGAGTGACGTCAGAACAGGTGCCGTCACCGCTGCGCCAACAGTGCATTGTCCAAAAGGAGTGACGTCAGACAGCGCATAGCTGCGGCGCTGAGGCCACTGTCAACTCCTCCGGGTGATTCAGAGGTGCCGCCGCTGCGACTGCCACGCCGTTGCCCAATTTATACTATCTGATTTTAAAACTGACATACTAAATTTTTCTCGCGGTAGAGTCCACGTCCCTGCATTTCGCATACTGAACTCCCTCGCCGCACACCCGCCCCGCCACGTGGAGCTGATATGGGTGCCTGCCCACTCCGGGAATGAGACCGCCAACGCTTTAGCCCGAGGACCTCTCAATCGAACACCGGCGGCCTCCGATCTGGGGTTTTCGCGGGAGCGCATGCACTCATTCAGTGAAATGACGCAGGCCTGCAAAGCCGAGCGTCGACTCTACCCCCCACCCCATCCCTCCCCCTCCCCTTATATACGCTCGCGCTATCACCAAGTCCAACAAACCCCTCCTGTACCCTCTGCCACCACCCCAAAGCCACTCTCGACCGTATCCTTTTCCTCTGCGCGGCGGACCCTCCCCCGCGGGGCCTGGAGCACCTTACCACTTGGGAGGCATGGGAGACCCTACTGCGCTCCGAGGACCCGGCCAAGCAAGCCATCGCCGTAGGCCGGGCTGCCAGCGTCATGAGCTTCCGGGACATGAACGTTTGAGTGCAGTGGGGCCGTGCGGGGGCCCAGGGACCTACGTGTCCCAAACTCCCCAGTTTCAAAGTTTTCACCACCACCACCACCGTTGCCCGCAGTTCTACTCGGGATGGCCATTGGTCAAACCACAGCCAATTTTTTGTATCCCCGGGCCGCACGATTCTTCTCCCTCCTTTATCCCTTCCATTACGGCGCGGTTCCGGTGTCCACCGAAATGTGATACAGATACTGCACCATTTCCTTTCCTCAAAAACCAATTTTAAATTTTCAGCTACATTTTTTTTTGCTTTCATAATTTCCTCTTTTTCGTCTCGCTGCCGTCATTTAGTTACATATACAAAGGTACTTGTAAGTTTTGTAGCCTGAAATCTCAGTCCCATTTGCGGAAATGAGGCCTCCGCCTCATTTACGCAAGGGTCTTCCTATCTTGAAGGCCTCTCGCGCCGTCCGCTAGAAGAACGATGTCATAGGATATCGTGCAACTTGTCTCCAGTTGGCCCCTTCGCCGCCACGACACAGTAAACCCTAACCCGCTCGTTTCGATCTTCCGTTCAGTCTCCCTGATGTAGAGCGTAAATAGGAGTGGCGATAAAGGACATATATATCCTAGTGTAAGTCCCTATTCAATCAACTATTCCTGCACCTTCAATATCCTGCCTATTCAAAGCTATGAGAGAAGCCAATAGCCACAGAAACCAGGAGGCACAGGGGCTTTTTTTTAATTTGTTTATTTATTTTGTGGTGTTGATCAATTTAGAATATTACTGAATATGTTTCGCTTAAAGGTAATTCATTAGAAAAGCAGAAGAAAAAACAACCGCATGCCGCCGATGGGATCCGAACCCACGACCTCCGAATTACGCGCCCGGTGCTCTACCTCTGAGCTACGGCGACGGCTGTCAAATCTTCTGCTTTCGGGGGTATTTATGTTTACAAATAACCGAACCTTGAGAGTGAGAAAGAAGCCAACAGCCACAGAAACCAAAGGACACAGGGGATTTCTTTTCTTGTTTTTTTTGTGGTGTTGATCAATTTAGAATAATACTGAATATGTTACCGCTTAAAGCTAATTGATAAGAAAAGCAGAAGAAAAAACAACCACTGCCGCCGGTGGGATCCGAACCCACGACCTCCGAATTTCGCGTCCGGTGCTCTACCTCTGAGCTACGGCGACGGCTGTCAAGTCTTCTGCTTTCGGGGGTATTTTTATGTTTGCAAATAACCTATCTTGAGAGTGTTCATCAGCGCCACCCGCGTTCGTAAGCGGCGGACGTAGCACGTCCTGAGGTACCGCTGGTGTGACGTAGAACGTCATCTAACGGCGAGAGTGGAAGCTGTGTGAGAACCCTCTTACGCTTCCTATGGCATCATGGCTGCCAGAACCGAGACCCTCGCTAAGCAATTAAGCAAACAAGGGGTGGGAAATGAGGGGCTCTCAAGATAGGTTATTTGTAAACATAAAAATACCCCCGAAAGCAGAAGACTTGACAGCCGTCGCCGTAGCTCAGAGGTAGAGCACCGGACGCGAAATTCGGAGGTCGTGGGTTCGGATCCCACCGGCGGCAGTGGTTGTTTTTTCTTCTGCTTTTCTTATCAATTAGCTTTAAGCGGTAACATATTCAGTATTATTCTAAATTGATCAACACCACAAAAAAAAAACAAGAAAAGAAATCCCCTGTGTCCGTTGGTTTCTGTGGCTGTTGGCTTCTTTCTCAAATTTATAACGAGCCCCTCATTTCCCTCCCCTTGTTTGCCTAATCTTGAGAGTGTTCATCAGCGCCACCCACGTTCGTAAGCGGCGGACGTAGTACGTCCTGAGTTACCGCTGGTGTGACTTAGAACGCCATCGAACGGCGAGGGTGGAAGCTGTGTGAGAACTCTCTTATGCTTCCTATGGCGTCAAGGCTGCCAGAACCGAGGCCCTCGCTAAGCGATGAAGCAAACAAGGGAAGGGGAATGAGGGGCTCATTATAAATATGAGAGAAGCCAACAGCCACAGAAACCAAGGGGCACAGGGGCACATGTTGTTTTCCTTGTAACTTCTTGTAATAAACACATTGTGTCACAGCTCACACCCTATTTACAATAACAGGGCGAGCTTTACATTGTCACAAGCCCCTTGAATGTCTAATAATCCCATCCACAGCGGTCGTTCTCGCAGCTATTTCGATGCACTGTGTAAAATCAAGCTGTCCATCTTTATTTGTCTTAATCCATTTTGCGGTTCTCCCAGAACTACAGTCACTAGTGTTTACGGATGGCAGCGCTATCTAGAAGTGAAAAATAAAAGCTGTTACTTGATAACGTTATTACGTTTTGAAACCAGTTTTTTTTCTTCTTTTTCTTCTTGTACTTCCTAATTTACCTTTTGAGGATCTGTTTCATTAATTTTTTTTTTGCCAGAAGGTTGTTTGTTTACTAATAATTTATAACTTTGAAACTGAAACACAGTTTGCGCCATTGGTAGTGTCGCTGCAATCCGTAAACCTAAATTTTGGCCAACTTGAACCACCGTTTTTTTATGCATGAACCCTATGGGTATCTTAACTGTAATATTCTTGGTGGCTCAGCGTAGAGCAGCAAACGGTTGCATCAATCAGTCGCCGCCGGCGCGTCAGGGCTGTGGCATGTTGCAAGTTGCGCGTCCGCGCCGAGGGTGGCGCCCCGGTCAAAACGATTGCAGCGATCCTGGTATCGGCGGTAAACGGGGCTGCAGTTAAGCCTAATAAAAGTGAAATTTTTCGACCACTATCAATAACAAAAACATGCTTATGAACTAAATTATAACCAGCCATAGGTATTAAAAATAAGACATCAAAGAAATTAGTTGCGAAGATGACGACGCGGGTAACGCGGCAGCAGACGACAAGCAGACGACGCACGGTCAGCCGCGCAAGCGAAAACGGCGACGTCGGCGACATTCGCACTGCAGCAGCGTCATTGGCGTCATGTCGAGTCACACAGTGAGCTTTTCTTGGAGTTTTTATACGAAGCACTAGCACTGCAGCATATTATGTTGTCCCTAGCCCAACGCACTGTGATTTCTTCTACACCAGTCAAAGGTTGAAAATTTTCTCTGCGTGTGTTTATTCATAGCCACAGACTGATGCGTTTCAATACAGGTCAGATGTTTTACTTCTCTGCTATTTACCTAAATCTCTTACAAAGTCGCGTACAAACGTATATTCAGTCATGTAGCATTTTATTATGTATACTGTACCTTGATACCTTTTTTTATCCCCTATATATTCTCTGTGCGCTCATGTCTGCTAGGTTTACATAATGGCGTTTTTTTTTTATTTGGATTTTTAGGATGCCTTTTACTGATACTGCAATGTCACTCATACTTAAAATCACTTTTTGGACATCGATTGTCACTGCTGATGTTCTTTTAATAAATTGTTCTTTGTACAAAAAACCATTTACGCTTTTCGTTCTCGATCGAGCGCAGCTGCTAAGCAGTCGCGCCGCTCGCCACCATACACCATGCTACATCAACAGACACATCGAAATACAAAAGCGAGTGAGCAGATTCCGTAAGTACTTAGGAAATCAAGCGTGAATGCAGCGCGGGATCAGTTAATCACCACTATTTACAAAGCTTGGATCGAGCTAGCGGCCGCCAGCACCAGGAACGCGCGGGTACAGTGCACTGTAGCGCGAGCAACCGGCCACAACCAGCCGCCTAAACGCGTGCCGCCATATTGGATTTTTGATGCGTTTACCGCCTCTCCCAGGTGCCGCCACCATCGCCTTCTAAAAAAAACGTCCCCATTGGCTCTATGAGAGTGTCACTCCCTTGGGCGCGTGCACCGCGGTAGTCGTGGCAGTGGAACGCGCTATCGTGGCTGCGCGTGCTCGCGTTCGATCTGCCACAAAGACGGCGACAGCAGTGGGTGCCATGCCGTGGTGAACTCTAAAGGTAAGGCACGGCGGGTTTATTTCTCGCATAATATGCAGACTGTAATGAATTGTTAGCTTGTTAATCGTCTCGCTGCGCGCGGTCTTGCAATGCTTTCCTTGATGACGGTTACAGGGTGACACATATACGCACACACCGTCGCGTTCGTTCTGCTGCCGCCTAGCTGCCGAACGTTTCGGGCCTCCCGATTTTTATGCTTACCCGATGCAGTCGGCACAGCATGCTTTGTCATGCCGCACCGGTCGCGCTACTGATGACAGCTGTGTTCATTCATTTGATACAGCTTTCAAGCGTTCACATGTAACTGACGTGGCTCAGTTCTGGCTACTTCGAGGATGTTCTTAACTGTTGCTGCTGTTGTAGTGAGGACCCGTGCAGCCCGATCGCATGCATTTTCAGAGCTGTTCGTCGTCTGCTCTTCTGTCAAACTGCGTCTTTGCGTGAGCGCTGGTTAGGTTAGCGACATCGATATTTTTAGTTCGATTGTACGAACTGGCGGACTTTCGATCTTGTTTAGAGGCATGGCAAATCTGGGGCAGATTTGCAGTTTTTAGGGTGTATTCCGTTATAAGTTACGGCCTTTTATTGTGGCTCACCCGAGTGTTTCAGATGAGTCTCACGGCCCATATCGCCCATATGATTACAGGCGGGGAATGCAGTTGCGAAAAAGCAGTACAGACCAGCCGGTGTCGCTGCGCATTTTTGCCTTTTTCATAAAAGCGAAGGATTTTTTTTTTCGCATATTCGAAGTTGCTATGTGTCACTTCTCGCATGAAACGCTTACGAGTACTTGCCTTTGGGAAAGAAATCCGCCGTTTTCGAAAGATGTAGCGCCCTCTGGGGAGAGGCGAAAATCCGTGTGCTAGTGGGTGAAATCGAACGCTCGTGGGAGAGGCAGGCGCGATCTGGTTCGACAAGGAACCACCTGTGCAAGCGTAAGTGGCAAGTGTGCAAGCACTTGCTTACACGTGTTTTAAAATAAGTGTTTTTCATATCTACATAATATATATACAAAATATCTCTTTCAAAATATGTCTGGATGTGAGTCCTTCTGTTTGGAAACAGCCAGCCAATATATATACAAAATATCTCTTTCAAAATATGTCTGGATGTGAGTCCTTCTGTTTGGAAACAGCCAGCACACTTACTTATTCTAGTATTACATCCTCAAAGGCCCCATTAAAGGGGTATTACATGAGACGAGTTCTGGGCACATGGTTGATTCAATGGATGATCTGAGTGATGATAAGTCTCGAATGAAGTACGACGGCATTGGGCAAGTCAGTCCAGTCCTTTGCAGTGCAGACAGAAAATGATGATAGATGAGCCCTTGTAAAGGCAAATACATTGGGCATGTTTATAATGCACCCTAACGATCGTGCACACAATGCGACAATAAATTTTCACAATGCCAGAATCTCGCCGCCCCCCTATCTCGTATATACAGGGTCAGTCACACTTAGAGGGAACACGGCTCCACGTGGCTGCGCACACGAGGAGCCGTGCTCCCTCTAAGTGTGATTGACCCTGTACAATGACAGGTAAACGTTTTATAGTGTGGTAATCTGTCGATACAGGCAAACTTCAATCTTGCTGCAACGGCCCTTCAGGCGTTTTAATAACAAGTTTCATGTTGCTGCTTACACTGAGGTCTGCCCCATGTGATTTCTTGTTGCGTGTGCAGAATGCGTTCCCAGCTGAAGTTTCAGCTGTCGTGGCTGATCGCGGAGAATGAGCACAGTCATGACGGTCGGCTCGCTGCCTACCGAGCCTTCTTTGCAAAGCAGGCGCCTCTCCTGGACTCCGATGCGTCGTTTGTGCTCAGCGAAGTGTACAGGAAACCCGTCAAGAACCTCTATGAAGAGGCCATATACCAGGTGGACTGCACGATTGAGTGGTCAGCCACTCTGTGGTTCAACCTGTCTTACAAGTACCAGCTGGTAGGGGCATGGTTCCGAGTTGGCCTGGACATATGGCTTATTTTATATTCATTCATTTATTACTTGCTACTGGTGTTGTACAAGGTCTTGGACAGGAGGGGCAGAAAAATTAGTAGAAGGGGAGTAATTACTCATTGGCATCCACACAAGCCCAGCCATACAGGTACAGAGGTCAGTAAAGCTTTGTAGGGCGCTAGCTGGTCGTGCATACTGAGACTGGGGAGCGCTAGGTTCTATACAAGGGAACAACACACACAAAGGAACAACACGAGACACGAGCGCAATTTTTTTTACTTACAACTGAGTTTATTTTCGACATGGCATAAATTTATACACA
The DNA here is from genome assembly GCF_055824585.1 of Amblyomma mixtum. NCBI lineage: Eukaryota > Metazoa > Arthropoda > Arachnida > Ixodida > Ixodidae > Amblyomma > Amblyomma mixtum. The sequence continues at coordinate 420,377,095 of NC_143014.1, read as the reverse complement.
TCTTGTCATGGGACACACAAACATAAAAGCGTTAAAACCAGCCAAGATAGCCGAGCAATCGAAAACCATGCAAGATACAAGCTATCCTCGCAAGTCATGAATTTTAGATCTGACCAGCTAAAAACAATCGCTCGTGTCTTGTGTTGTTCCATAGTGTGTGTTGTTCCCTTGTCTTGAACCTAGCGCTCCCCAGTCTCAGTAGGTACAGAGGAAAGCTGTAAAGCTTCCGAAGAAACTGCTTAGTTAAAGAAAAGTTCATCCTGGACCTACGAAGTCTCTGTGGAAGTTGTATACATATCCTTTGTAGCAGTACGGCTGCGCTTGGGCGGGTGCCAGTGATAATAGACACTTTGAGTTGGGCGTACGCAGTGAGCTAGCATACGCAGCGACTCTGCGGGCAACGAATGTGCATGCACAGAACACTGCATATCTCGCAGTGGAGCTCTAAGCCCCTTTCAATATGTAGGCCAGTTTCTTGCCATCCCTCATGACTGTCATTGCATCAGGGTTACTTCCATTGCAACATGCCATGAAATGCTACCGTTGAACAGCTTTCTTGCACAAAAAGATAGCGTGCTTGGGAGTGTATATTCCCCCCCCCAAAAAAAATGTATAATGGGTTGTTTGTGTGCGAGGAGTGTGCTCTTGTAAACCTCATTGTCAAGAAAAAAAATGGAACTGCATTAAGAGACTCTGTGCATGATTGCTTGCAGTTGGCCAAGCATAATGAATGTTGTACATGCTGTGCTTTGGCTGCCACCCTAGGTTCTAGCGTGTGTGTGATTAGTGTGGTTAATCTGTGGCAGTATGATTAGTAAAAAAAGTGGTTGAAGGAACTGTGGGAGAGGATTAAGGCATGCTTACGTGCTTGGAGAAACTAAAAACTAAAAAAGCACTCAGAGTAAACCAGGGTTTCTTAGGAACCCAGTTTGAATACCCACGTATACTGAACATGCCTATACGTGCTCATGTTCCTGGCACGATCACGTGGTTCTTTGGAGTAAACAACCTCACGTGGTGACGACGGGAAGGATGGTTTATTGGTTTATTGGGGCTTAACGCCCCAAAGCGACTCAGGCTATGAGGGACGGCATAGTGAAGGGCTCCGGAAATTTCGACCACCTGGGGTTCTTTAACTTGCACTGACATCGCCCAGTAGACGGGCCTCTAGAATTTCGCCTCCATCGAAATTCAGCCACCGCGACCGGGATCGAACCCGCGTCTTTCGGGTCAGCAGCCGAGCGCCGTAACCACTGAGCCACTGCGGTGGGGTAAAACGGGAAGGATGGCAGATGGTCCATGGGCTTGCAGCGATGATTACGCGCTTAGTTTTGGCAAGTTTCACAAGCTTGGAGGTGTGACGTTGCACAAGCTTGGAGGTGTGACGTTGCACAATATCTGTCATGTGATGTCCCTAAGAAACCCTGGGTTACTTGGAGTGCTTTTTGGTTTCCCCAGGCACATAAGCATGCCTTAATCCTCTCCCACCGTTCCTTCAACCACTATTTTTTTACTAATCATACTGTCACAGATTAACCACACTAATCATACACACACGCTAGAACCTAGGGTGGCAGCCAAAGCACGGCATGCGCAACATTCATTATGCTTGGCCAACTGCAAGCAATCTAGGAGGTGTGATGTTGCGCAATATCTGTCGTGTGATTTTGCACAATCCCTGTCGTGTGATGTTACATAATCTGGCATGTGATGGTCGTGGTTGTTTCCACATTGCCGCACAGGTGGGCCAGGCATGGTGTAAAGCAGGCAGGGAAAATATGGAGCAGGACGGTGGGGGGCTTTTCCAGTGGTTGATGCCCAGCCCCGTTGAGGCCTTTCCACTGGCCACCCACCCGGTCGACCGAGATGCCGCCTTGTTCTCCGTCTCGTTCGGCACGCTGGCGGGACTGGAGACATTTGTCGAGCACCAGCTCTTTTCAAGGCGGAAGGTGAAAGACCACCGCAACTACCACATAGGTGCAACCTTCCAACACGACCAGCGGTCCCTACATGTTGACCTCCACCTCAACCACCACAGTGCCTGTCCACAGCGAGTTGCGGAGTACCGATTTGCGGTGCCATACGCCAACATCCTCAAGGTGCGTGGATTCTCCAGGCCATGTGTGGTCTTTTCTTTTATTATTTTTGGACAAGAGAAAACATGCATGAGCACTGGTCGTGTGGTTAGCTAGCAGGCAAGTAACAGATTCAACCAATGCAGTACGTTATTGCAGATGACAGAATGCATGCAATGTACAAAATATCCAAGGAACAAGTAACTCCAAGTCTACATATATTAGAATACTATACTTATCTTCTATGCCTGCTCTCATTAGATATAGCTGTTACATAACTGTAAGCAAGGGCAACGGGCACAGTAGAAATTACCTACCACTTATGCACAGTTAGGTAGTCTTCCGCAGACATGTTTGCAGAATTGCCTTTGTTTATTAGTAACAAATAATAGAAAACCATCCGATGACAGGATTTCAGCTTGCAGCGTTGTGTGCAAACCAGGTTGCAGCATGCCCGCTGTGTCCTTGACAGGATGAGTTTTTCGTGTCCTATCCACAGTCTCTCTGGCCTGCCGATGTTGTATTATGTCTGCGGCATTTTAAAGAACCAAGGCAGGACTTCGCAAATATACAAAATGTAGATGCTGCTTTTATTGCAAATTGGACATCTTTTAATTAACAAGCGATCAACATTAGTAAATATATTGGTGATAGAGCCTAGCGCTACAAAGTAGCTTTTCGTTTCTCATTCTTTATGCAGGGAAAGTTCTACATGATGTAAGCTAGAGTGTACACTAAACCTTTCAGTGCAATAGTACTATTGACTTCGGTGAAGGTCTTCAAGGTAAATGCTTTCAGGGTAAATACCTTTGTGGTATAGGTCTCTTCTTCAAAGGCCATTCTGGCTAAAGGCCTTTGTCCAGATTTAGGCCAAAGGCCTTTTGGTAGTTTTTTAGGCCAAGTGCCTTTAGCACGTTAGGACCTTAAGTGCCCACTATAAAGAGTGTTACTGCACATTATTCCGCTCTTAGCCATGCTAAGCTGTCTGCTGCTTTTTGTTAACTCAAAGCCCCAAGAACAGAGAAAAATTTATAGTTAAAACCTTGTGGAAATAAGTAAGCAAAGTACAGAAATTTTCATTGTGCTGGTCGTGCATTTTAAAAATAAGTCTTATCTTTACTTTGCAGTGCAAAATTTACCATGCTGACTGAGCTCTTAACTTGTAATAAAAGCAGTACCCCTTTTCCCGCAGTTAGGTTGGTCGGTTGGTTTATGGGGTTTAACGTCCCAAAGCGACTCAGGCTATGAGAGACGCCGTAGTGAAGGGCTCCGGAAATTTCGACCACCCGGGGTTCTTTAACGTGCACTGACATCGCACAGTGCACGGGCCTCTAGAATTTCTCCTCCAAAGAAATTCGACCGCCGCGGCCGGGATCGAACCCACGTCTTTCGGGTCATTAGCCGAGCACCATAACCAGAAATTGAGCTTCATTGCTCTTCTGGCTCAATAATGGCTCTCTTTCAATGAAACACTTAAACGGCCTGCTTTTTTGACTCTAAGTGTGTGCTTCGATTAGACGCTTCATCGCTGAAGTGGGTGCATCTAGCTGATGAAATTGTGGACAGCACGCAAACAGGAAAAAGCACAAGAACGCACCCAGACAAACATTCTGCTTGTTGTCGGTGGATATGGAAGAGCAAGAAACAACATTCTGTAATTAGATTATGTGGTCACAACTGCCTTCTAAGTGACAGCTCGAACAATGCTTGCTGCTAACCTAGGGGGGGGGGGGGGGGAGGCCAGAGGCTCTTGCTTTTTTTCCACACATCCCCCTCTTTGGACCTGCCCAGTTGCCTGGGTAATAGACTCTGTTGTCAGGTTATGCAGAGCTGGTACAGGAATTGCTCGATGCACAGAGCAGTAGAGAGAGGATGCTTGGAGTGCACATCGAGGCCGACTATCACAGACTTGCTTGTTGTTCCATGGTATGGTTTGCTGCCTTATCTTACCGGTTTCTTGCTGGTATCTTACCGGTACTCACCTATGGGGCAGAACCGTGGAGGCTAACGAGAAGGGTTCAGCTCAAGCTAAGGACAACGCAGCGAGCTACGGAAAGATAAATGATAGTAGGTGTAACGTTAAGAGATCGGAAGTGGGCGGAGTGGGTGAGAGAACAAACGCGGGTTAATGTCATCCAAATTGAAATCAAGAGGAAGAAATGGGCTTGGGCAGGGCACGTAATGCGAAGGCAAGATGACTGGTGGTCCTTAAGGGTGACGGAGTGGATTCCAAGGGAAGGCAAGCGTAGCAGGGGGCGGCAGAAAGTTAGGTGGGCAGGTGAGATTAAGAAGTTTGCAGGGATATGGTTGCCGCTACTAGAAAAGGACAGGGTTATTTGGAGAGACATGGGAGAGGCCTTTGCCATGCAGTGGGCGTAGTCAGGCTGATGATGATGAAGAAGGTGGTAGTTTGCTGCGTGACCTGCAGGCCTGGCAAACCACTGGCTGATGGCATTTTGTTTTGACGTGCCATGTCTGGAGATATTCACAAAAACCTTTTGAGGTACAACTGGTGACATACACATTGTAGCTATTGGTGTTTATAGTCCCACGTGAAAAACCTTAGGCCTAATCAACATTTCTAGGTCCTATGTGGACTTGAGTGAATGAAGGGGCTTGCTGCAGCATATATCTTAAGGCTTCTAATGCTGTTTTGGCTTTCCTTCGTTATTTGTGGCCCCCTATTTGTCTATTTGTCATTTCCTGTATTCTTCATTGCAGGTACCATTGTGTTGAGCCTTTTGCTGTTCGTGGGCAACTGATAATAATGAGCAATGATAAAATAATTTAGTGTGTACAACAGAAAACACATTCACTGTACATTGCACTGGAGGATAAAGTTATGGTGGAAAGGGTGTATACAGAAGCAGCAGCATGGTCAGTGAACAATATTAGAACCTCTTACAGGGGGGGCTAGGTGTTTTTAGGCCTGTAGATGTTAAGAATTTTATACTCTTCGGTGATGGAGTTCAATTTAAGACCAAAAACTTCGGAAGGGAGCAAGTCAACTGCTAAGCTGCCATTCATGGAAGGAGAACACCCAGGAGTGCAAACTCCATCGGGGCCGTCCTGAGCAAACAGTCTGATCACGTCATGCGAAAAGGAAACACCAGTAGAACCGTACACATTAACAGTGACTAGCCACACTAAATACAAGGTAACCAATCTGCATTATTCACGGTGAAAATGCTCGCTGAATAAGTTTCAAAGTTTGTTTCCCATCTAACAATACAGATGGAGTAATCATAGAAATTGCTGCCCTTAAAGGTGCACTGAAGAGGAATCTGAACTTGTCTTTTTGCCGCGGGAACTCGATCTACACGTTTCTAGCATTCTTAGAAACTGCGACTTATTGCCCTGTGTGGCCAATTTCCCTAATTAAATCGAATTAACGTACGGCTCCCGCCCTTTTTTTTGAATTCTGCCTCGTACGGTGGGCGGAGTCGACCAACGCGTGGAGTGCCTTTCACCCAGTCCCGTGGCGGCTTGCCGCTCTGCCATCGGCGGAGTAATACGTAGTAGTCCGTAGTAGCAAATAGTCCGCGCGTATTTTTATTTCGGCGGGCTTATTTTGCGGCTATATTATCTGCGAATGAAACTATTTATTCATGGAAACCTAAAAAACAAAATAAAGCGAAAGCAAAGCCTCCACGGAGCTGGCTGAAAGGAACTTCACGCGTTGGTCGACTCCGCCCATCGTACGAGGCAGAATTCAAAAGAAAGGGCGGGAACCGGACGTTAATTCGATTTAATTAGGGAAATCGGCCATACAGGGCAATAAGTTGCAGTTTCTAAGAATGCTAGGAACGTGTAGATCGAGTTCCCGCGGCAAAAAGACAAGTTCAGAATCCTCTTCAGTGCACCTTTAAGCAGTTTGACGAGTCCGCGATCCTAATGATTGGCAGGGAGGCAGCATGAGAGTTTATACAATTTTAAAAACAAGCACATCAAGGAAACACCAAAGAATGCTCAAAACAGCAATATGTATACATAAGGAAACTTAAACCGCGTTATTAAAAAACAAATTATGAAGTTCTCGGTGTGAACAGGAAAACAAATCGAAATTAATGTGGATATACCTATTTAGAAGAGATGGAAGAGTGTATTGAGAGCATTCTTTAACAAGATTTAGTCGGGGTGTCGGCACTGTCCATTCTTTGCCGTGTTTGTTGGATACACCGATTCTTTTTTCTTTAGTTCTGCTAAATTGTTAAGATTTGTTATATTATTCTTGATTTCTGTTTTGAAAGTGACACTAAGGCGATACAATGATTATGTGCTTTAATGACTCTGGAACGACGAAAGTTGTTGTTGTTGTGTTGAATTTATTGGCGCATAAGCAGCTAAGGCTATCATGCGCCAAGAACAAGGTATGGAAAAATTGGCTTGGTCAGAGTTTGAAAACAAAGTGGATAAAAACGGTGGTGTAAAGGGCCTAAAAGTTATTTTTACTAACTAGCTGATGAAAGACAAGAATTTTAAAAATGTCTGAGAGCAGAAACTTTTAAAGGTTGGGTCGCCTCTGCAGACATCCTTGGCTCGGCAAGGATTTCGAGGCTCCCAACAGCTCAGATAAAGACCTCAGCCTCCCTCTCATGATTGAGAAAGTGGCTGAGGTGTATAACTGTATGTAGTGAAGCACAGGGTGAGTAAATTAGAGTTTGTGAAGAATACTGGCTTCCCTTAAAAAGCTAAAAACACAGGGTATACTGACAAGTGCATCTTTGCCTAAAATCAATGCTGGATGAAAAGGAATCTGTTCTTTGTAAAAGGTAGTAAAATGTTTTTTCCTTATAGATTCAAGTTCCGTACATGAGAATAATATGTGGGTTACTGTTAGTTCATCTCCGCACTTTTCACAAACAGGTTTGTATTCTTTTGTAAGTAGGAAGTTGTGTGTGAGATGTGTGTGTCCAATACGGAGACGGCATAAAATAACTTCGATGAATCGTTTTTGGTGTGAGCATGATTTCCATTCGCCTAGGATGGGTTTTACTAAATGTAGCTTATTATTTCTTTCAATATTCCATTGCGACTGCCATTTATTTCTTAGCTTGCACTGTACCAACTTCATACAATCATTGTAGGGGATGTTCACTTTCTTGATTTCTTTGTTCCGAGCTTTCCCAGCACATTAATCTGCTTTCTCATTGCCAGCGATTCCAATGTGGCTGGGAACCCAGCAAAATTTTATGTCTTGTCCCTGTATTATCGCGCTTGTTATGTTGTGTATGATATCCCCGATTAGTGGTGTCACTGCATTGCTATGGTGAAGTGAGGTTAGTATGCTCAGAGAATCAGTGTAAATGATACTGTTCTGAATGTTCTCATTTATTATTTTTTCTACAGCCACCAAGACTGCGTAACACTCGGCGGTGAAAATGGATGTACACTCAGGTAGCCGCACTATTTTTTCCCAATTATTCTGAACTACAGCACTTCCCACATAGTGCGCCGATTTTGATCCATCGGTATAAAATGCTTCGTATTCTCCGTATTTTTCGTTGAGTGCTAAATATTCCTGTAATATCTGTTCATGTGGAGTATGTTTTTTCTGAAATTGTGTTAATGTGAAGTCGCACACAGATGGTAGGCAGTACCAAGGCGGGAGTGGATCACGTTTGCATGGGCGTCCGGAAGGGGGGGCAAGGGGGGGCGGTTGCCCCCCCTTGGAATTACTGATATTATTTATGCCCTAGTAGAAAACAACTACAAACCTACCGCTTCCCCCGTCCCCAGACATCGGGTGCACCCCCCTGGAAAAAGTTCTGCGGACGCCCTTGCACGTTTGCGGGCAATATTAGGCAATGTGTCCATTATATCTAGTTCTTGGCATTTCTCTTCAAAGCGGAGAAGGAGTGGTCTGATTGCTAGAGGTTTGTTGGTAAATAGTGTTCGAGATGGACACTTTGTAACGAGTGGGTAACAGATGTGTTTAGGCTGGGAACGGATCTTTAAAATGTATGAGCATGTGAGCGTTGTTCTTCTGTCTGCAAGTGGTGGTTCATTGGTTTCTACGTACAGGCTTTTTATTGGTGACGTCCTGTATGCACCAGTTGAAAGGCGCAATCCAGAATTGTGCACAGGATCCAGTCGCTTCAAGTACGATGGCCTTGCTGATCCATACACTATGCAACCATAATCTAAAACGGAACGTACTACAGAGCGATAAATGTGTAGAAGACATACCCGATCAGAACCCCAGTGTTTGCGTGATAGGACTTTCAGTATGTTCAGTGCTAGAGACGCCTTCTTTTTCAGTGCGTTTATGTGAGGCAGGAAAGTTAGTTTTTTGTCGAAGGTGATGCCTAGAAATTTGTGCTCGTTTTTGAAAGGCAGCTCGGTTTGGTTGAGGTGTAATGTTGGATTTGTGTGCAAGCCTCGTTTGAGTGAAAAAAGTAAGGCCACCGTTTTCTGTGTTGAGAACTGGAAACCATTCTTGTCTGCCCATGTTGCCATTTTGTTGATTGTAAGTTGTACTTGTCGTTCGCATGTGGATATATTGGAAGATGTACATGCTATATATATATTGGAAGATGTACGGAAAGATAAATGATAGTAGGTGTATGACGTGATCAGACTGTTTGCTCAGGACGGCCCCGATGGAGTTTGCACTCCTGGGTGTTCTCCTTCCATGATCGCAATATCTGTCGTGTGATTTTGCACAATCCCTGTCGTGTGATGTTACATAATCTGGCATGTGATGGTCGTGGTTGTTTCCACATTGCCGCACAGGTGGACCAGGCATGGTGTAAAGCAGGCAGGGAAAATATGGAGCAGGACGGTGGGGGGCTTTTCCAGTGGTTGATGCCCAGCCCCGTTGAGGCCTTTCCACTGGCCACCCACCCGGTCGACCGAGATGCCGCCTTGTTCTCCGTCTCGTTCGGCACGCTGGCGGGACTGGAGACATTTGTCGAGCACCAGCTCTTTTCAAGGCGGAAGGTGAAAGACCACCGCATTAAAGACAAAAAGTCTTTAATGGAGTTGAGCATTCTGCCACGGATGCCGAGCTCAGCTAAGTCCTGGAGAATCCCGAACCTCCAGGTTGTATCATATGCTTTTTCTAAATCAAAAAAGACGCTAAGACAGTGTTGTTTGTGTATAAAAGCTTCTCTGACAGTATTTTCAAGGCGGACTAAGTGATCTGTAGTGGAGCATCCTTTTTTAAATCCACACTGATGGATATCAAGCAGTTCACAGGATTGAAGAACAAAGGTTAGTCTTATATTTAGGACACTTTCGAAGGATTTGGCGAGGCAACTGGTTAAGGCTATGGGTCTATAACTGCTAGGAGAGGTTGGGGGTTTACCAGGTTTGAGAAACGGTACAATAATAGCTTTCTTCCAGGCTACAGGTATTTTCCCTGACATCCAAACTGTGTTGAAGAATCTTAAAAGTGCTGCTATGGCAGGCTCAGAAAGATGTGCAAGCATTTCATAATGTATATGGTCGGGTCCTGGAGCAGTTTTTTTTCCGGCAGACAGTACTCTGTTGATTTCTTGGCGGGTAATTAGACTATTGTATTTTTCATTTGCACCTCCAGTTGTTGGCAGCCGCTGTTTTTCAGCTGTATTTTTGTATTTTAAAAAGGACTGCGTGTAGTGTGATGAACTTGAAACTGCAGTGAAATGTTCCCCCAATATGTCTGCCTGTTCCTGTATGCTTGTTTGTGTGCCAGGTGTTGTTAAAAGCGGAATTGTGAGTGGTGAAAAGCTACCGTTTAATTTGCGAACCTGCTCCCACATTTTTTTAGATGTCATCTGACTGTTAATGGATGAAACATAACTCTGCCATGATGCTTTCTCGGCACCCCGACGGACGTACCGAGCTTTGGCTCTTGCCTTCTTAAAATTAACGAGATTTTCATGTGTCGGGTACCGGCGAAATTTACCCCAAGCTCTGTTTTGTAGTTTTTTTGCTTCCTTGCACTCTTTTGTCCACCATATTTTATGACTTTGTTGCACCACTCCTGACGACTGTGGAATAGCTGTGAGTGCGGCAGTTATGATACAATTAGTGAACTTTTCATTTATCTGGTCGATGGAGAGATTATCTAAAAGTATATTTTCTAAATTTGCCTTTGCTCTAAAAAGTGACCAGTCGGCGAGGTGAAGCTTCCAGCGCCGTGGCCTTGTGGGGATTATTTCCGGTGGGGATGTTAAAGTGATTAGTACAGGGAGGTGGTCACTGCCATTTGGATTGTCAATGTCATCCCATTTAAAATCATTAAAAACAGAAGGTGAGCTAAAAGACAAATCTAAAAAGGTCATTTTCCCCGAGGCAGGGGAGCAGTAGGTGGCTTTTCCTGTATTTAAGAGACATACATTGTTTGTGAGGATAAAATCTTCGATTATTTGACCCCTAGAGTCACAGTGCTCGCTTCCCCAAAAAGGGGAGTGAGCGTTGAAGTCCCCAACTACTAGATACGGTTCTGGAAGTTCATTGATAAGTTCTTGTAAATCGTGGACTGTTAATGTAGAATGTGGAGGAATATATGGCTTTAATGACTCTGGAACGACGGAAGAAAGTTGCACCTGGATGTCGGGACGGTGAATTAAATATTTGTATTTCGGAGATATTTTTGCATTAAGGGGGGAAGAGGGTCTTTGAAATAAATTTTTATTAAGGAAGTCACAACTATGAAATCTTAAGGGAACATGCATTTTTGCATGCTGATTACAAATATGTAATTTAATTTTATCTACAACAAGTCCTTGTGCACTTATGCAATATGTTAAGTAACATTTGCTGATAGTTTCAAAGAAATTCTGCTGCAGGGAACATGTTAGATTGCATGCCATTGGTTTCTCTTAACGTCAAACTGTGCAATAAGGGTAAAATTATCATCCTGACTGTTATAGAAAGTGAGTTATAGGATTTTGAAATCATCAGTTTCTTCCCATTTGTGAAGTGGCAAATTCAGAACCATGCAACTTGACTTTTACGATAGGCAGGATAATAATTTTGCCCTTATTGCATAGTCTGATGTCAAGACAAGCCAATGGCATGCGTCCTAGCAAGTTTCCTGCAGCAAACTTTATTGAAAGCTCTTGGCAAAAAGTTAAATAACATATTATATAAGTGCGCAAGGACTTGTTTTATATAAAATTAAATTACATATTTGGAATCAGCATGCCAAAGTACATGATTCTTCAAGATGCCGTTATGGTGGCTTCATTAACAAAAATGATTTTTTTCTAAGACCAGCATCCCCCTTTAAATGAATGTGTTCAAGGTTAGTGAATGTTGTAGTACCCCCCACTAACTGGCAGTAGCTTAAATGCGAGTTGAATACTGAATACTGGTCAAATATTTAGGGGTATCCCCCAAGGTGGAGTAGATTTGTGATAAGGGAGTAATTACTGATTGACATCCACCCGAGCGCAGCCATATGGCTACGAAGGAAAGCTTTGCAGCTTTCTCAGAAACTCCGCAGTTAAAGAAAAATTCGTCCTGGTCCGGGGTTCGAACCCGGGACCACGGCTTCACCGGAGCAGTCGCTGTACCAATTGAGCTAACCGGGACGGCAAGCTTATGGTAGGGCAAGAGCAAATTGATCAATAACTTGAAGTGGGAACTGTGTTGGCCAAAATTTTTGACCAGCACAGTTCCCATTTCGAGTTATTCATCAATTCGCTCTCGCCCTACCATAAGCTTGCCGTCCCGGTTAGCTCAATTGGTAGAGCGACTGCTCTGGTGAAGCGGAGGTCCCGGGTTCGAACCCCGGACCAGGACAAATTTTCCTTTAAAGGGGTGGAGACACCAAATTTGTGGTTCGCGGGTTCTTAGTTTCAAACGTTTCTTATGGCTCCAGGAAGCATGATACACACTCAAAGATTCATATATTCACAGTGAATAATTTATTATAGCATTTTTAGGTGAACGATTTTCGGTTTCGGTTTTGGAACGCCGAGTTGTACAGTGACGTCACAGAGGGGGAAGATCAACTGCTTCGCTTGGTCACGTGGGCCCACAAAAGTTGTGACGCACCTACTGCTGCATCGTCTGCTTTCCCACACACGTGCTGACCAGCGCATATGAAAACAAACAACTGCACGTCTAGTCCCAGCAGCTCGGATTCTGACAGATATCTGATTCCAACGAGTGAGGACATCGACTTTTTTTTTTTGTTCGCACGCTAATATCGCCTTCGCGGGTTCGCGTGAGGATGCGAAACACTTTGCAAAATGCCAGTAAGCATCGCTGCGCCGCTCTACCCAAGCTGCGCCCACAACCGGTGTCACACTTCGCTGCCGTGCAGCAGTACCTGAGCGCTGCTTGGGATGGAGTACAAATATCACAAGAAAAGACAAGATCGCCTTGTTATCAGAACTGCCAGCTATACTCGAGCAGCGACAAAGCATATCTGCTTATGTTGGGAGCTTTCGGCAACGGCACCGCTCGCGGGCGCTCCGGGCGACGAGCTCTGCTGCTGCCTGGCTGCCGTGGTCGTCGCTAGGCCTATAGCCTGTTTAGCGAGCGGCCGGCGCTTCGGAAGTCGCCTGCGCTATAATAAAAGGCCTACTTTTCACAAATAGCTGTAGTGTTAACAGAATCATCTCACAATAAAATAATAGTATGGTCAATCTCCTCGACGCCTTCGGCAGCGGAGCTAGCGGGCGCCAGGCGAGCCGGACCCCGACGTCGCGCCAGCGGCAGCTGCTAGGCGCGGTTGTGAGAAATTTGCTCATATCACAGTTGTTACCTCGACTAGCAGCTCAGTATTGGTCAGCGATCCTCAAAAATGACACTTTTTTCACATTTCTTGTCCCATGGTTTATTATTTACGTCAAGAACACTCTTTAGCTCGCTTTTATGACGTCGGCAGACGGTATCCAGGCTGACCTACCGGCCGGCAGACTCGGCGTACTTCACGTACGCACAAGAAAATACAAAACAGCCATGCTACCAGAAAGGATGCTTTCTAGATTCGAGATACGACAGCATGACTGTGCTAAAAGTGGATCTTTCGGCAGCGACACTGCCTGCGGCAACGCCGGCCGACGACCTGCGCGCTGGTCCCAGACTGCCCTAGTCGTCGCTAGGCCTAGCTGCTTTCGCATATCGACTCCGCAGCTGAGGGCGCTTCGGGACTGGCCAGCGCTCAGAAACGTGCTCCGCTCGGCACCCATTTACTGTGAATTCGTCCCATAATAAAAGATATGCTCGATTTCCACGACGTCTTCAGCAACAGAGCTAGCAGACGGCAGGCGAACCGCACCAGGTAGCAGCAGCACAAAACCGGCTATGGGATGAAATTTGCTTGCATCGCAGTCATCACTTCTACCAGGAACTCGGTATTTGCCAACGATCGTCACAAACGATGCATTTTTGATATTCTTATATTCCAGGGTTTGCTATGAACGTGAACAAAATACTATCGCGTTCTTCAGATGCCAGCGTTCGGCACGAAGACTGGCGCAGGCCGCCCGTGTTTTGGTATGTGTTTTGGTATGACGTCACTAAAACTTTATTTTTCTACACCCCTTGTGACGTCATGGTTGATGGCGCTAGCGAATGGGTCTAGGTCGTGAGAGTGAGCATTTAGGTAAGCTTTGGAACCGAATTAAAATATTTTTTAAACGTTTGTTGCGTCCAACACCTGGCTGTGACTGCCCTTGCATACATAGGAATCCCATAGCAAGCTTTTTATAGCTTCAAAATTTGGTGTCTCCACCCCTTTAACTACGAAGTTTCTGAGCAAGCTGCATAGGTTTCCTTTGTAGCCGTATGGCTGCGCTCGGGTGGATGTCAATGAGTAATTACTCCCTTATTACAATATTGAATACTGAATATTGAAGCAACAGGAAATGCTTTAGTAGTGTCCGTGTTCTTGGAAATTTTATCTCAATGCCTGTTGGTAAATGCAGTGTAATCTCTTTAATTTGAACCGACCCACCAGGTGCTGATCAACGTCAAGAAGCGCTTGGGGGAGGTAGTGAACGAATATCATGCGAAGCCCGGCACAGCAGCGGCAGCGGCTCCGCTTCGGTGGGAACGCTACCTCAGCCTAGGCTGCAAGTGTCTCGGTGGCTGTGTGGAGGGTACCTCGCTGTGCGGAGGCCTCATCCTCAAGCTGGTCATCCGGGACCACTCCCTGGCATGGCGGGTGGTTGGGTGGCTCTCTCAGCGCTGCACCCACGGCACCCTCTTTTGCTACGCTGCGGTCCATACCCACTGCCCTAACGTGACTGCCAGGTGCAGGACCGTCGAGATCCAGGTATGGTCAGCGCGAATGGAAAGGACTTGCAGGCACCGTGTTTTTTGGTGCCATGGTTTTTCTTTTGATTGTAAAAAAAATGGCTGTGGCTTAGCTTGGTTAAGCCCGGTAATTGCGAAAGCAATATCCGTAGCTACGCCATGGTTCAGCTGGTAGTGTAGCTGGTGGTGGTGCTTGTGGTTAGACTTGTGGTGATGCATCGGTTATACAATCCAATCCAGTCCATTGAAATAAATTCAATCCAATCCAATGCAATCCAATCCAATGTAATCCAATCCAATGTAATCCAATCCAATCTAATGCAACGCTGAAGTGGTCGTGTGTAGATTACCGTTATCCCGGTGTGTGATGAAGAGTGCTGAATGGCGCGCCGCGCGCGGCGGGCGCAGGAGTTAGGCAGCAGCCACCACGTGCGGCCTCGCCTCGCGACGGCACAAGTTGGAGCCCTGCTCTTGCAGCTGTGACGTCACACCGCTAGGCGCGCCGCTCAAGGTCAATGGTAGCTACCGCGGCCTCGCCACGCGCGGAGCTGAAAGTGAAAGTAGTATTGCTTTTGCAATAAAATTTCAGTATACATGGATCACCATGTACCATATTTACTCGCATAATTTGCGTGTTTTTTCTTTATATTAAGGGGGGAGACTGGTCTTAAAAAAAAACATTAATGAAGTCACAGTTCAGAAATCTTCAGGGATAATGTATTTTTGTGTGCCAATTCTAAATATGTCAGTTATTTTATGTAAAACAATTCCTCGAGCACTTATGTAATTTTTATGCATGTATTTTTGAAAAGCTTCGAAAAAAATTTCTTGCGGGGAACTTTCTGAAATGTATGCCATTGGGTTCTCTTGACTCCAAGAAATGCAGTAAGGGTAAAATTGACTGAGGGTTAATTGACTTCCTGGCTATCATAGAACTTGACTTGTAGGGTACTGAAGCTGCCACTTCAGAAACAGGAATACACACTTTTCTTTTCATTTCTGAAGCGACAACTTCAATACCCTATAAATTAGGTTCTATGATAGGCAGGAAGACAATTTTACCCTTATTCCATCCCTTGGTATCAAGAGAACCCAATGGCATACATTTCAGCAAGTTTCTGACTGCAAATTTTCTTCAAAACTGTTCGCAAAATACTTGCATAAAAGGTGCAGAAGTGCTCAAGGAATTGTTCTACATGAAACTAAAAGACATATCTAGAATGAGCTCACAAAAATACATGTGCCCTGAAAATTTCACAACTATGGCTAGATTAATAAAATTTTCTTTTCAAGACCAGGCTCCCCCCTTAAGGTTTCAAAAAAGGGGGTGTGCAAATTACGCTCAAATTTTTGTGACACTCAAAAAAAACTGCAAAGGTCATAACGTACTGTATATACTAAAAACTAAACATGTTGACAGATTTGCGTGTCTGGTTGGGTTTGATGGCTTTATTATAAATAAACTCTGATACATCTCCAACCAAAAACTTTAATTTGAAACCCAATGTTTGGAGCCTTCTCGGCTCTTTCTTCAGGGGTGACTGGAGGCAGTAGCTAGCGTCTTTAAGTATGCATGGCGGAGATCCGGAGGTAAAAAAAAAAGGTCATGCGAAAGGCGCAGGGGAGGGGTGGTGGAGTTAAGGCTGTCAGTCACGTTGTCAGAATGTGCGGAGGCGGTCAATGGTGACTTGGCTTCTCTGAGCTACAGAGCGGAGTTCCTGTGTAAATACTACGGGCAGGCTTCCGTTTGTGTGGTCAATGTTGTTCGGGGTAGTTGGAATGTGCCAGGAGTCATGTAAGAGCCTTTCTTGGTAATTTGTTTCGGTTCCGAGGATTTCAAACTAAGGTTCTCGATTGGGGATGTGTCAGAGTTTATTGTAAGCAATAATATATGCTGTACATTGCCACCTATTCTTAGACCCCCTCCCCATCTCGCACCCGTCATTGGCCAAAAAAAAAGAAAAAAAATTACTCGAAATATAAGGCCCATACTGCCTCCTGCCCCGCCCGGTGTTTTATAGTCCCCCCGCAGGATGGCATGGTGGCGGTGCACAGCTCAAAGCAATGAACGTATAATGATATAGTCGCGAAACCAGCAGTGGGAGGCGAAGGAGAGAACTGGCAATAAAACGGTGCCCTCACGTGCGGAGGCCCGGCTGACTAACCGCAAACTGAGCAGCAAACAGTTCGGTAGTTTTGGATTTGAGCGTGCGCACAAAAAGACGAAGGTTGTAGCTTTTATTGTCAGAGAGTGTCTGCACCAAACACATGGTGGCACACACGCTTTTTTCGCTGCCGTGCAAGCGTTGTAAAGAAAACAAAGAGGTATAGAGAAGTTGTGCACCCGCACCATGGCTAGGCTTTTAAGAGAAAGGAAGAAGACGAGAAACGGCAGACAGACATAAACCAAAGCCACAAAGCGGTCCAGGCACTTCTGGTGAAGACTTAATGCCGACAAAAGCCACAACCCTCTTAATTACCAGCGGCTCAGCAAGGAGTCGGCGGGTTTGACACTAAGTCTGCTGCTCTTCAAAGCAATCGCCACTTTATAACTGCTTGTGGAACCTTTTAGAGGGAAAAGCTCTACTACTCCCATGCTGAGCCTGAAGGTCATCTGGCTCTGAGATTTGACCTCTGATGGGAGGTGCATGCATGTGACTATGATGTCATGCCATGTGACTCGCCTATGCCGCAGCTGCGCTCTTGGCAGTCACGTCCACCGCTGCGCTGGCTGCTGTTCAGCCGCTCCTCCTCGCCACTTGTGGGATGTGATGTGTCACGTGATTCGCTCTTGCTCTTGGCAGTCACGTCCGCCGCTCTGGACGCTCGCTCTTGCACTCGTGGCAGGCGATGCATCACGTGCCACGAGTACGAGGTTCCTGGCTTTGCACAGAAAGAATGTAGTGAGAGTTTTGAAAGTGCACATTTATTCAACATATTGCCCCCTGAGTCTGATATGCGCTTGTTGCATCGTTCTTCCAGCTTTTCTAGTCTATTTAAAAAAAAAATTGTGTATTAAGTCGTCAAACCAGCTTTCAGCAGCAAGTTTGATGTCAGCAGTGTCGTCCAAATGACGACCCTTCAGATGTTTCTTCAAGTTGGGGAACAGATGGTAGTCAGAAGGAGTCAGGTCAGGTGAATAGGGGGTATGGTGGACCAATTGGAAACTGAGGGCTTTCAGTTTGACAGCCGCAAATTTGGACGTGTGCGGAGGTGCATTGTCCTGCAACAAAAGGATTCCTTTGTTCAGCTTTCCTTGGCGTTTCGTCTTAATTGCCTCTTTCAGCTTGTCGAGGAGGCCAGCGTAATATTATCCGCTTATACTACAGCCCTGAGATAGGTAGTCCACCGACAGCACACCATCTTTATCCCAGAAAATTGACGCCATGACTTTTTTGGCCGATTTCTGTGCCGGAATTTCTTCGGCCGCGGGGACCCACTGAGGCGCCATTCCTTTGACTGTTCCTTGGTTTCGGGATGATAAATGTGGGGCCATGCTTCATCCTCAGTCACTAATCTATCCAAAAAGTGTTTTGTAGAATCAAAATGGGTCAAAACAGCCTAAATGCCTCAACTCGAGCCTCCTTCTGTTCACTGTTCAAGCATTTCGGCACCAACTTCGCTGATAGCTTGTGCATGTCTAGGATATTGGTAATAATAAAACCAGTGCATTCCTGGGAGATGTCCAGTATCTGGGCTATCTTTTTGGCGTATATTCGCCGATCCTCAAGAATCAGCTTATGGACAGAACCGCTTGTTGTCGGGTCTGTTGAGGTTGTGGGGCGCCCACTACGAGGCTCATCTTCAACAGTGAAATGACCAACCTTGAAACGAGGAACCCAAGATTTGACAGTGCTGTAGGAAGGACGCTTCTGCCGTAGTGTTTGTGACATCTCACTGTGAATGTCTTTTGCAGACTTTCCCTGCAGAAACAAAAAGTTCATCACGACCCGTAACTCCACAGGTGTGAAACTTGCTTGTGCCTCTGCCATCTCACGCTCTACCTGAAATTCAAGATAGTTATAAAAATCAGAAACATCTGATTCTTACAGAGTTGCATAAACAGATATCGTGAATTTTTGTGGTACCAAACTAATTTTTCAATTTGACGTCAAAGGGGGCAAAGCCAGGAACTTCCCAGCATCCCCTCGTACAAGAGTGAGCGTCCAGAGCAGCGTTCAGCGCAGTGGCAGACGTGACTGCCAAGTGCAAGAGTGAATTTGCCCCCTCTTATATATTGCAGTGCTTGCTGACAGCTTTCACTCTGTATATCCTGGCTGAGCTGAGTTGATAAAAGCACGCTTTCTGCGGCAAGTAGAGTAAATGCCACTCATTCCCTGGTTGGTGTGTTGTTTTTACTTAAAAATGCATATATATATATATATATATATTTCGCGCATTGCGTACATGGGCTGCATCCCGAAAACTGGTCCTCTGATCTGGAAAGAGAGCGGGGTCCTTACATGCGTTTATCCAGTAAACTAGGCGCAGTCTACGGGAGACCACTTTTCTGTGAAAAATGAGTTCGGCAGACGGGGCTGTGCCTGAATAAAAATTTCGTGAACACTGACGTGCATGCCAGCGAATGAGAAAACCTGGAGACTTGGCAACGTATTGTGTGTGAGATATTGGTGTATGTTGGGTTTAGAAAAGAGCGATGGTACAAAAAGCAAATGAAAGAGAGAAAAATGTCAAATATGTGATGTGATAAAGGTGGGGTTGGTCATTGGCGACTGAGAAGAACCGCTCTAGAAATCTGTTGAAAAATGGAGTACAGATCTTGGAAGGAGTCATGTTGGACCAATCTCTCCTTACATTTCGCACTTAACACATTTCTGTTTATTTGTTACTTAGTTCTGTTTGCTCCCCCCCCCCCACTTGACAGACAGCATGTATAAGAGACCTAAATGGTGTCTGATAACACCGGTTACAGCATAGTTCACTGTTTGCATAGATCCTTTAGCTGCAATATCGCTTTGTAGACAGCAGTTTATGCTTAACTGTCCAGTAGTGGACAACACAAAGTGTACAGGGGAGGGGGAGCATCAGGGTGCTTAGCCAACGTTTCGGCATGAGGACTTGTCGTTGTCCCCCCTCCCCTCCCTTTTTCACTTCTTCGTATTTTCAGAAAACCCATCTTCCTGTCTTCTCCCTACCGAATCTAGTAATAGGTCCTTCTTTGCACTGTGTGGTCCACAAGTCAAGGGTGGTGGGGATCGCAGCACAACTCTCGGCTACACTTGGCTGTGCAGAAGCGGTGCGAGTCCATCCAGAAGATCCTGACATTCTCCTGCGCCTATGCCTTCAAGGCCACCCTGCACATCACCTTCGATGTCCTCGACCAGATGGTGCTCATGTCCGAGATGGCGTTCGACACGCTCATGCGGGAGCTCGAACAGCAGTCGAAGAAGGAGCAGTCCATGGTGGAGCGGGCACTCAGCCACATTGTGTCCAGCATCGACGCGGGAAATGTCGTGCTGTTCAAGCAGGCGTTCGAGGCTTGCTGCGCCCTCTTTCGGGACGAGAAGCCCCCGCAGCTTGCTCGCGGCACCTGTCTTGTTCGGAGCGTGTTCATCACGCCAGGGCGAATCATTCTGCGTCCTGCACAGGTGTGGCGCTTGACTGTGTCATTTTTTTTAATGCTAGCTCTTACGGTTCCTGTCGAGGAATTACAGGGATTAGTCGGCAGGCTCTGTATCAATGCATATGTTAGTCTGCAGAAAGACAAGGTCTGAAAAATGTCTTTTCCCTAAAACTGAATTGTAGCAACCTGCTATAGTAAACTCTGTTATAGTAAAACCTCGGATATATACTAAAGTGAAGCTGTGGTCCCATTTCGCCTTCCATAGATGGCTGTGCATTTTTTTTTGCTTATAGTGATTTTTTCGAAGGAATGGCTATAGTAAAGAGCGTCTGGCTGAATTGTAGCACCCTGCTATAGTGAACTCGGTTACAGTGAAAACTCGGATACAGTTAAGTGAAGCTGCGGTCCCATTTTGTCTTCCATAGCTATACGGCTGTACATTTTTTTTATTATAGTGATTTTTTCGAAGAAACGGCCATAGTAAAGATCGTCTGGTCGTGGCGATGTACTCTCCGTGCAATGATGACATTACGGCATGTGCGAAGTGTAGGATCGCGAGGCAAATAAATACCAAAGGCGCTCTTTGAGGTGGCTTCACCATCAAGCTAAAATGTTGCGAGAAGAAGCCAACTTTTTGAAGACCTTCAGGCCGTGAGGCAAAGCGTGCAGCGCGTGCAGGAAAAGTAAAGCTGGGTATGAACGTAGAAAGAAGGCGGCGCGGGCATGCAACAAAGAGGAAAATGATGTATTGAAAACAATACTCGTTCACTTGAACACGCAGGTAATGAACGAGAAAAATCTTAACTCTCGGAGATGGAGCAACTTTAGATGGCATTCCAGTTTTACGGTTTGGGGAGAAAACTAATTACCGAAGCTATATGTTTTATGTGAATATTTAAGTACTTCTGAAAGATTGTTCTCTTGTTCTTTGTTTGTGCTAAAGCCAGCACTTGGCTTAATTTCTGCCAAGTTTCAAGCTGTGCAGCATTTTTTTACTTCTACTTTCTTTTCTTCTACTATTGTTTAATTTTCAATGTTTGCTGTTTAAAGTACGTCTTTTGCTTATGCAAGTGGTGGTTTTATTGTGTACTGCGTACATAGCTTACTGTCTCCTTAAAGGTGTTACCTTTTTGTTTTGTGTTCCATAGAGATGGTATCTCTTACAACATCAAAACCAATGCTGAAAACTGGGTGCCTGGGCCTATGCAAGCTGTTTTTATGCAGCCTTTTGCTCAGATAGCATTTCGAGGATTGTGCATGCTTCTAGAAGAAAGAATTGAATCGAATTCTCTTGCACGGCTTTGGGCACACCCTGATCCGGTGTTTTTCGGTGTGCAGACCTTTCATTTTGCGGTCCTGTTTTTATTCTCCGCAGGCTCATTGGTAGCCTAGAGTAGCTTCAAGACTGCAGCACTGTTTTATTGCGCGTCCGCCGCAGGTCCACTTTGAGAACAGAGTGCTGCGGCACTTCAACGCCGAGTTCGCCACCCGCGTGTCATTCAGAGACGACAACCTGGACAAGCTGTCGTTCACGCTCAACTTGCACTCGTCGCGGGACGACATCCTGGAGGCGGTTGTTGCCCGCTTCATGCGCGAGGGAATGCGTGTTGGCCTGCGGGAGCCCTCTACCAGCCAGCTTCGGGACCACGGGTATGCTACTGCCCATGGTCCTTCTTCCTAAGTGGCGTATATGCTCGTGCACAGTTACTGCTCCATTTCCTTTTCTCAAAAACCAAACCAAACAGTAACAAGGTAACCATGTAAAGTACGAGACACCAGGAGAAGAAGAACACAGGACAGCGCTGGACTAACAACTGAAGTTCAATCGAGAAACGGCCAACCTAGGTCACCAGAAGACGCGTGCATATCAGACACACTTAAAAACAAACAAATACATATGTGGCGAATCACCAAGGAGTGGATACACGCTCCATAATTGGCAAACAATCAAATACAGATAATAGGCCTATCAGTCTTGCACGCGCACACTTCTACTTAGGAAATTAACTTCCTAGTAAGATGCAAAGACGGTGCACTGACGCATGTGTCACTACTGCCTTGCAACCTAATATGGTAGGCCTCAAGGATTTCACTCTCCTCCCTGTTTTTTTCTTTTTCTGATTACTGAAATGTTGTTAAAAGCCGGAACACAGTTTTTAAAACTTCTGCAATGACGTGGAAGATTATTTTGATAGAAAAATTTTCCAGGAAATTGTTATGTTCACGTGCCTGGTCATTAACACATCTGCCAGTTTGGCCCGTGTACACCCTACCACATGACAGGGGTAACTTGTAAACGACACGAGTCGAACAAGCAACAAACTTGTTGGCGTGCTTCACAGTGCAGCTGTTGGACTTCCTCCCCTCATTGGCCTGCGCGATCTGTGAACATAAACTAGACATCTTACAAGGCGCAGAGAAGACTACCGTCTGCCATGCCGTTGGGCCACTTTTTTCAGGCTATGCGAGACACCGTGAAGATAGGGCGCCGCCTCAACTTTCTTCCCCTCCACTCTAGCATTTCCGGAATCGTGTGTGTTATGGTTCTTAATTATCTGCAGCATTGACTCACCAACTGCTGTCAGCACGTCAGCCGAATAACCCACGTCACTAAGGCGGCGGACTTGCTGGTGAAAGCTGTCATTCACTGCATGTGGGCAGCTCTTCTGCAAGGCATTCCCTAGGCAAAGGCTAGCCATGCCTCTTTTAATCAGTCTGGAGTGCGGTAAAACATAAGGCAATAGCACTTTCTTAGTTCAGGAAGAGTAGCTCCAACAAATGTGGCTTAAGTCCAAACAAAACCGCATTAAGCATTAAAGGGGCTGCGAAACACTGCTCGGGGGGATACTGGCTATACTTCAGGTGGATTCTTGATGTCACACAGATGCCGACTTAAAAAGAATTACAGGAATCGATGCACAGGAACGGGAGTTATTCAATGAAGAAATTTCAGAATACAAGCAAACAAAACGCTGCCCTCAACTCGATTTTGCCGGGTCCCACTCCTGTTTCGCTCTCCCAATGACGGCACCTGGCGGAACCAATCCAAACAGCCTGCCAGAGCACGTCACGGAAGTTTGCACTCCACGGTTTCCTGCTCTCTGTAACTCGTTCTTGCTGAGGCTGGCAGCGTCGTTTCCACGCGTCGTTTCCCCTGGTGGTGTATTTTTATTTTACTTGCTTTGCAGAGCTTTTATCTAAGACTTTTATCTAAGACGAAGAAGTTGTTTTTGTTGATCTAATTTAAAACGCAGACAGGTGACAAAATGTTTCTCTATTTATTCACACAATTTGCAGTATATTCACTGTTTGTCCCATCATCAAGCTCGCGCCACGTGATGTCATATCCGCTGCTAAAACCTGCCTCTGTGTGGGGACACTATCGGAGACATGAATGTGTTTTTGGGAGGACATTACAATATTAAAAAACGGAATATACGTGGTATTACCGACGCTAATAGCACCATTGTAACTTACTGTATGCGATCAACAGGCAAAACAGTCAACTAAGATAGTGTTTCTGGGCACCTTTAAGTCCAAACTAAACAGGTTGGGGCACTGGCGTTAACAATGTTGTAGAGCTTGGTTGATTTTGACGAAAGGAAAGGCACGGAACTGGTTTCCTGGGTCAGTGGACACGTCAGTTATAGTGTACTAGAATTAGGAGTAGTGGGTCGAGGGAAGGCGGCGGGCTGAAGCTGTTTGCGCCGACGCCGACAGACGGCGCTGCCGCTCCCTTCACCTGGCTAGCGCTCGCTCGCAGCAGCTCGGCGAGTAGCTGGTGATCAAGCAGCTTTGCTCCTGAAGTTATTCGGGCTCTACGAGGTTTAATCTTACATTAGACATTTATGGAAGAAAGGCAGGTAGTCCTCTCTTGTAAAGTCATAAACGTTCCGTGTGACTTATGGCTGGCGTGCGTTCACTGTAGCTCACATAGCCATGTGAAAAGTCTGATTTCATTGGTAATATATACAAGCCTTTATTTGCAATAATTCGCAAATATTTCCGAGAAAGCGCAAAGCTGCATTGGTTGAACTGACTGCCGCGAATTTTACACACTCCTGCTCACCTTAGCAAGTTTGGCTATTTCCCTTTGCGCTATTTTCGCTGTTCAGTCCTTTGACGAGAAAGTGCTAGCGCGCATGGAGGAAGGAAAGAACTACCTCCATGCTAGCGCGTAAGGACATAGAAAGAGACCACCTTCATGCTGATCTCTTCCTTGTGTGCACTGCACCCAAGAGCATTAGAATGAATGAATGTTTGCCTCACAAGCGATATCACGTCGGAGATGCTTCGCTCAGTGAGCTTAAAACCTTTTCGGAAATCAGTGTCTTGCGAACAAACGTGCGGCAAAGCACTGTACTTGGGCTTTCTCCATAGTTCATGAACACAGATTTCTCTATGCTGATAGCGTGTGTTTCACAATTGAGGGAGCTGTGGACGAAAGCAGCACCATCGTAGTTCCAAAACTTGTGCAGTGCCCAGAGCTCAGATGGTTTAGGGACTTCGCTTAGCTGAAACACATAATTCTCGCGAGGCTCACATAACTCCGCTGCTTCGTCATTCTGGGACGTAGTAATCGGTGATATATCCACTTGTGTGCATTGCCTCTTGGCCGACAGGTAGCTGGGCACTTGCGAAGACGTTCTTTTTCTTGATGGCCTCTCGCGCGAGGGCTTTTTTGGACAGATACGCGGGAAGCTAGGCAGAATTGTTCGTTCTGCATCTGACGAAAGAAATGCCTTGCCACGTGGTATGCGCACCTTCTTGCCGTTGATGATATGCACTTCTCTTCTTAATATGTACTTAATATGTACTTCTCTTCAAAATGCAGCTCACAGACGGCATCCGTCATTTCCAGGGGCTTGTCCGCACGGTGCAAGTTGTGCTGCCATGTGCGGCGCCTTACTTCGTCTTCAGAAACCCCGAATAATGATAACTTCGGAGCATCCCTCACTCCACTGTAGCCGGTCCTACAACCAGGAGCAAAACAATAGTTCATCCGCCGAGGTTCGCTCATCTCGTAATATCATGGGCTGCACAGCGCAGCAGAGATGAAATCAAGACGCACATGAATTAACGTACGGAGGAAAAACGCTTGCCCACGACGATCTTGTTGAAACCAGCGCGCGTACCCTACGTAGATGAGTGCATGTGCTAAGATTGCTGCGCAAAGTGTTCCCTTTCTCATACGGTGAGTGGATGGCCCCTATCTGTTTCCGGGAGAAAGTCACGGGGTGCACTGAATTGTTTTCTGACAATGGAATTTGGGGAATTACACCTATGTTAAACAGCATAACAGAGCATGACACACTGAACATGCACTCCAAGGCAGAGCAAGCCCCCCGTGTAACAAGCCGGCGCCTATCGCAGCGAGCTCCGGAGTATGAGGGGGCTGCCAAGTCGCCAAGTGAAAGGCGCAGCAGCGCCGCCGCGCGGCAGCCTGAGATTTCGGCGCCGCCTGCTTCACGCGCTCCGCTGGCGCGGAGCTTCACTCGCCCCACTACTCCTAATTCTAGTACACTATAACGTCAGTCTTGCTTTCATGTACATGGTGTTGGTGTCCACCTGCAAAAACCTGCTTTCGCTCAATATTTCCTGCTTAGCAATGCTAAACTGCCAGCAACTTGTGTATTGTTGTGGTTAAGTCACTGGGTCAGGCGATTGGGTCTTGTGGTTTCGGCTACTTGAAGAGAGTGACGTGGTTAAGTCTGGGTCGGGTCACATTGGGGCTGAACCATGCAAAGTGTACAAGAAAAGCTAAGCTGATGACCGTAGCAGATCAACTGCTCCAAAGCTTTCTAGCCAGGATGAGGGCAGACACCGACACCTCAAATCTAAATTTCATGCTGGCAAGCTGAAGGACAAAATAAACAGTGGAAAGGGTGGTTTAATTGCCAATAAGCCTGTCACAAGTGCTACCGTATTTGCTTGATTCTAATGCGCACCTTTTTTCGGAAAAGAGATCATCTAAAAATGCCATGAATGTTAGAATCAAGTACAAAAATGAAACTACACCAGCAGCACCCTATTGTCATCAGCATCACAAAATGGCAACTTGGTATCTCTCTTTTGTTGATATCGACATATCACCTATCGCATTCTTGGATGCTGATAGGCCTCGTGAGTATCTGAAGTGTCCCATCACCTCCGACCTGGACTTGAGCTGACAAGGAAGCATCAGTTGCAAGGAGACTCCTTGTTAACACCAACGCAGGATTAAAAAAAAAAGGTGATCTTGTGTGAAGAAGCAAGTGGCAGTTGGATCACCTTATTGTGCTCAGTTTTAATGAATTTTGTGTGCGTGATTGGTGGCAGCATAAAGACTGGATTTTCGCCAGCAAGTCTACTTGAGAGGCCTTCGATGGGCCTTAGACATGGGACACTGATTGATTGTACAGTTTAGGATTGTGTAGAGTGCACTGTAACATGTAACTTTGTTACGCTTCGAATGCAACAATGCAAGATACTGCCAACTCCAAAAAAAAAGCAAAATGCTGTGGCATCGTCTTGTAACAACCCCAAGCACTTCAACGACATTGTTAAAGGGGTGCCAGGTTTTCAGCGTAGGAAGACATATTGAAAAGAGCCTAAACCATATCAAAGCATAACGAGCTTATTTCAGTAAACAAAAAAGACAACACTGCACATATACTGAGAACGTGAAGACCATATTTCACTGAGATACAGTCACATGGTGGCATACAGCAATAGTAACCGTTGCTTCATTGCAGAGTGTTGCTTCAGCCTCTTTATGCGACTTTCATTGCCAAATTAAAATTATAAATCCTCATTTCATTGGTTTTGATATTCCTTATTCTGTTAAATGTGGTAACACTTTTCCATTCCACTTGAATCTAAACAAGTTTTGATCAGTGTTTGGTAAAATTCACTTGCAAGCCATCTAGCTTTCTAATGATTTCTGGTATGAGGAGATGGTGTTTTGTAAGCAGTGCCTGCATCGATATCCCTGTCGCACGCAGGACGTGGATGTACGCGGTGGACGAGAAGCGCAACAGCGCGATGACCATCCGCGACTGGACGGGCCGCTTCGAGGGCATCCACAATGTGGCCAAGTGCATGGCGCGCATGGGTCAGTGCTTCTCTTCGACGGAGCAGGCCGTGCGGGTGATGCCCCACGAGGTCGTCGACGTCCCAGACCTCGTTGGTGGGGCCCACCCTGTCAGCGGCAAGCCGTATGTCTTCTCGGATGGTGTCGGCATGATGTCCGTGCCGCTTGCTGAAGAGGTGAGGGGGCATGCGGTCTGGTGCTGGCCAGAGCCAGGTGGCGATTGCAGTAGGCTCGTGTTAGTTCAAACTCGTTTGGCCGCACATTTGTGGCGTTGTTCGTTATGGGGAGGCTTCTGCCGGAATTTGGTCGTTCGAAGCCGCGCTTTATGACTTCAGCTTTGAGTCTCCAGAGTACGAAGTCACGGTGTGGGTGGAACCACCCTCTGTCAGAGATTGTTACAACTGAGCCATTTTCTCGTATGTAGGGGTTGGACTTCTCGGTATTTAATTTATGAAAATTTGGCGGACTTTTTTCTTCTTTTTTGCGCCGAATATCAATGATTTTCGAGGAATGAAATACTGACTTTTCGCGGTGATTTAGTGCAGCAATCTTGCATGGTCAAGTCAGTTGAAGCGTACCTCAGTGTTTTTGTAATCATGGACAATTTATTTACAGTAATGAGTGTGCAAATGCTAGTACTTTGAGCTGTTTTTGTACGTGGTCCGCCTCTTCATGCCAGCGATGGAACTGCCGCCCAATCGTCGCAGTAGCCGGAACATACTTTTTCGTGACGCCCATGTGGGCTTTCATGTCAGTGTCCTGTAAGTAGTTGATTAGCCTACTTAACCGACTAACTGCCCTAAGCAGGTGATGACAGTGAACAAACAGTGCTTAGCTTGCAGGCTGTGGTGCTTCCTGGTCTGCAGAGGTGTGTAAGCTAGCGGAGCAGTACCTCAAATTGCACAACTACGCTACTTATCCAACAATGTACACCATTGTCGCATCATGCATTTCAGCTTTGACTGAGTGTAACTCACATTCATCAGCCAGCTATCTATGTCTTGCATGCCAAGAATACTGACCTTTTTCGGTTAAAACCAAATTTAGAAAACTGAAATTAGCGTACTTTTGTCGGGCTTTTTTTCCCCCCAGTTTAAGCCGAAATGTCCAACCCCTACTCATATGGTACCAATGGCACCTTCTATTGGAGGCGGGTGTAACTTGAGTCGGTTGCCTTTACGATGCTGCTGATGTGGCTTAAAGTGCCGCGAGGCAAAATTGAAGTCTTTCGTGGCTAAATAACTGATTCCTTCTGTCGTGGAATGTTCTGGGTCATTAAACTGCACAAAAACTGAGGAACCCGCTGCAAAGAGCTAAAGTAAAAAAAAAAAAGTAAATTCTGGACAGCAGAAGTGGGCGACGGATTCGTTATGCGAGTGGGTTCATAACGGGAGCATATACAGTGGAACCTCGATTATACGACGTTCAGGGGACCGCACGAAACCGTCGTATAATCCGGGTGTCGTATAATCGAAAATCAAAGAATGCGGCCAGTGGCGCTCGGCCTTGCGCCGAAAACGGCTTCAAGCCCGCGGCAAGTACGCCAATCAGATTAAAAAAGACAAAACCCAGCATTTGTTTGAAACAGATTTGCAAAAAAATCTTTATTACCGTTTAAAAAAAATCGGTAACTTTTTTTTTTTTTTTTGCACCTTTGCCCAACCTCGGCGCATCAACTTTCTTTCAAGGGCTGCCACGTCCGGCAGTAGGTCGCCAACATCGTCGCGCAAGCAAAGCGCCGGATGTTGTCGACGCTCTGCAACACGTCCGCGTAACTAGGAATGGGAGCGCAAACCTCTGCATCGTTGTCCACTTCCTCTTCGTGGGAAGTTTTATCGTGGGGCACAAGCATCCATTACTTCCATTACAAAAAGCGCCGTGGACGCCGCTGTCCTCGCTTGGGCGAGCGCGGCCTCGCCCGCTTATCTGTTTTTTCATCAGCGTCGGCTCCTGCGGACGCATCTGTTGCTGCGACCGACGCGCGTCTTATCTTTTCTCTTTATCTTTCCTCTGATCTTTTAACTCTCCTCGGCAGCGGTGGTGGCTTGGCTCACGCCAGTAGGCGGGCCCGTGCGCTTTCCTTTTCATCCTTCTCTCAGTCGCAACAACAACAGGCAGGCCGCGCCTCCTTGGGACTCCGACTGCACAGGCTCGACGAAAAAGAGAGCAAGTGCACTTGGCGGCCTCGGCAACGCTCTCTTCCGCGCAAAAACGGGGGTGCTTAGATTCGCATGCAAAGTTTTTTTGTTTTTTTTTTTTCAGAAAATAGGCGGGGGGGGGGCTTAGAATCGCGAAAATACAGCACATCCCGGCCTGCGTTTGCTGACGACCTTTTTTGACGGACGGTACGAGCCAGCCGTCGTACGAAGCGGGGTCCTTCTAAAATTTGCGTCGTATAACCGAGGTTTTTAATGCATTGTCTCTATGGGGGTTTTGCTGGGACCGCACAAATTCGTCGTAAAATGCGGGTCGTCGCATGACCGGGGGACGTATAATCGAGGTTCCACTGTATGGTACTTTACCTAAAGAAGTTTTGCAGAGACCACAGCTTGAATTGAGCTAGTATAACAAAAGTGCGCTTGCAACCTCGTGAAGCAGCCAAAGTTTAAGGACTCTGAAACGAAACACTATAAGTATGAATGGGTAGAGTTTGGATTATCACGAGCTGACTGCGGTTATCAGCGGTGCCCTCGCCGACGGTAACTGTTCCGATGCCTGCTTGAATGGTGTAGTGCTGTGGCATCTGTCTGCCCGCCATGTGCCCGATAGTAGTACGCACGATGCTGATGTGATCACCTTGCATCGGTCTTTTTGGCAAGTGACCGACGCAAGGATCGTTCACAGAGCACTGCCCGTCTACCCAGTTCTTTCACCAGCATGGGGCCTGTGTGTTGGTTGCACCGCTCCTCTGCCATCGCACTGCTTGTCGCCATTGTGCACTTGACCGATGCATGGGTTTGTCAGAGATGCCTTGCCATGGTGGTGGTGCCTGTGTGCCACTGGGTAGCATTTTGTGGGAAATTTCTGAGACAGCGTCAGTGTATCTGTTCTCCTCGGTGTAAATGTGAGCAGATGGTTATTGTGACTTGCGGGTGCTGTACTGGTATCTCAATGGGGATTGAAACTCTCTTGGACATCCTTCGGATATCTTAGACGTCCGAAGGACATTCGTGGGAGTTTCATTGTCCATTGGGTATGGGTGCTAAGGTCTTCACCATGCCTGCCTGCTGTGTAGAGGGGTGAGTCTTGTTGAATGTCGGTGTCACCATTACCTGTAGGGCATGGTGGAAGGGTGGTGTTTTCAAGGTTTTGTTGCTTGGCGGGTGTCTGATTGCCGGTGGACGCTACGCAGCGGTTCTTCTGGCTGCAATTCGTTAACCCTTACCAATGTGGCGAGGTGTCCTTGTAGCTGGCAGACACTGCTCATTTCAGACTCACGAGCGCCTGAAGAGCTGAGCAAGAAGAGATGAGAGACACGCCTATACACAACCCTCAAAAGTACAACAATGATGCTGCATAGATATTGGTCATACAACTGCGGAGAGCTTTATGGTCTGTTGTAGGCTGCAATTGCAGATTTAAAAGCCGTATGAAGTTTGATGTGTATGTATTACGTCTGGAAGGAAGTGTGAAAAAAAAAGTGGCAGACAATTTAGCTTAGTTGGGTCGAATACGGATTAGGTGTGCTAGCAGTTTGGTTTCGGTTTGAGGCTGTTTTCAAGATCAAGTAGGCTTGATGTGTTAATGGTTTGTTGCCCATATATATGCCGAATTAGTCATTCTCTGCTTCACATTCATATATCCCTGGGAGTCCTCACACAACTCCTGCCACAGTGGTGCAGCGATTAAGCGGTGCGCCACTGCCCCCTGGTGGCAGGTGCTGCCACTGGTGGGGCTTGTGTGACCCAGGTTGCTCTTCCCGAGCAACCTCTCGACACAAGTCATGAATTGAACTGCCACCTGCTATGGGGAGCACGGTGGTACCGAATAGACTCACAATGGTGAAATCAACATGGGGGGGCTCTAGTCCTAGAGCACTAAAAAAAAGATCATGAAGGAAAGACAACAACCTAAATCGTTTTCACAGCTGCATGTATGCGGGCCAAAATACTACAACACAGTGAGGAAAACATGCAAGACATAAGTCATGGAACGCAGATCTAATTGAGGCAGAAAAAGAGAAAAGGCAGAAAATACCTTGATTGTAACACACACACAGTTTTCACGGTCAAAGAATGGTAGATTGTCTTCAGTCGTAATACGCCCAGATTTTTATGCTTCTTGCACAAAGAACAAACGGTGCTTGACGAGCGCACAGTTTTGGCGCACGTGAAGAATCACGTGGGTGGAAGTGGGCGAAACGCCCAGAGGTGCCAATCAATGCCCTAAACAGTGCACCCCTGTGTTCGGTTGGCTGGCTGATGTACGGTCGACGGCCGCCATTGCTGAGTTCTGGCACTGAGCTCAGGAAAACACAAATGAAACTAAGCGTTAGACTGGTCTCAGAGGCAGGGGCCGTCCATTTTTCATCCTGCCTTCCGTTGGACAAATATCAAAGGTGCGTGGGCAACTCTACAGCATGCAATTCAGTTTGAGAAGGGCTATTTTGATGAAAACTTCCGTGCCAGCCGTACCTGGATGCACCTCCTTTAGTGAAGCGGTTCGAAGGAACTGATGTGAGATACATGGCGTCTGAATTAGTGAGCGTCTGATGCCATTGACTTCCATGGGCACCGGACGGGACTGTGCAAGCTGTTCGAATTATCTGTATTTCCTAATTGACGGGGGTCGAGTTAACGAGCCTTGACTGTATCAGTGCACCAGCAACACCAAGCCACAATTTTTGTGATGTCAATTACAATAGCTTCGTTGCCTTCATTTGTATTGCTTTGTTTATCTTTTTCCTCACCCTGCTTGGACCTGTGCAAGGTTTGCAGTATTGAATAAAGAAAGAAAGAAAAAAATGGGGGGGGGGTTGTTTCTTGCATAGTTTCATTTTCGTACTCAATTCTAATTCTAACCTGCATGTCATTGTTATAAGAGTTTTTTGGGGAAAAAAATTCGTGTTAGAGCCGAGTAAATATGGTATACAGTATAATTTTACGTGTGTTAATTGAGCAGTGAACCATTAAATTCTCAAGCAGTGCGCCCTAGATTCAAAATGTTTTTTTTTTGTCAAAGTTGCACTTCACAAACTTGTCACATTGAGTGTACATTAAGAACTTCGATCAATTTCGGGTGACTTGATTCCTTGGCAAAAACGAACTAGTATAAAGGCAGAATTGTTGTTTCATCTTTCCTTTTCCAGTTCTGCATCAGCACAGTCTTCTGACATTTTAGTCTGTGAAAGCAGTGTGCCGAGTGATCTCAGCTCAGACAACCAGAGGGAGAGCTTTCATCAAGTCCAGCTTCAAAGGGCAAAAATTTTGAGGGGGCACTATGGTGATCTAAAGTGTGATGAGGCTAAATTCCCGCAACACTGTCCAGCGCCCTTACACTAGACAAGGAGAACTGCATATCCGTTGGCAGGGAGTTGGCATAGCATAGTGATTAGCACGCTTGGTTGTGTGGCGCCATCTGGTGTAAACACCACAAATCACAAACGTTTCATGTAGCGGACGGACGGACAGAGCCATGGCCGAGTTGTGTGGCTGCGACGACGTCCATGGGAATCATCTCATCCGCTACTTTGCCACTGGCAACTGGTATTGTGAGTCTCTGACCCGAATATGTCGTGCAGGTGTACAAGGTCCTGAAGCTGAAGGACCACCCTTCAGCAATCCAGATCCGGTATGCGGGCGCCAAGGGCATGCTCTGTGTTAATCCCACGCTGTCGGATTCCAAACTGCTGTGCCTGCGTCCAAGCATGCGCAAGTTCCCATGCACCAGCTCAGAGTACCTTGAGGTGATCAAGATCTCGGCACCGCGTGAGTATCGGCTTCTTTGACTGTCTTTTTGCGAGCACGCTTTCATTTCATTTCATTTTTATTTCCTTAAAGGCCCCTTCTTGGCATTTTACGTAAGGGGTGAGCTGCAATGAGTTTTACTGTGCATATCAAAAGGCATCTGTCTATGTGCATCTCTAGTAGAGATAAGACATGACGGTGTAATAATTCATTGACATCCACCGAAGTCAGGCACATAGCCCCAAGGCAATTTTGTTGGAAAAGGGGGGAGGGTACTTGGCATATCAAGCTCTAAACCTTCACAAGCCTGATGCATTTATTTATTTATTTATTAGTTACCTGCATCGCGCTGCAGGATATTACAGCAAGGGGGGTACTGACTTCATTTTAGGTATCAAACAATTATTGCAGTGCTTGGATGTTGAGATA
This sequence comes from Amblyomma mixtum, assembly GCF_055824585.1. Lineage (NCBI taxonomy): Eukaryota > Metazoa > Arthropoda > Arachnida > Ixodida > Ixodidae > Amblyomma > Amblyomma mixtum. The sequence goes on along the minus strand of NC_143014.1, from coordinate 420,343,828 downwards.
ACTTGTGCTAATGTCACGAATTGGGGTGACGGGTCCCCGACTGCTGGAGGGGAATGCTTTCTCCTGCAGGTTCGAAGAAAAGAACAGAGAAATCAAACAAAACAAAACGAAGCCGTGTTTACAGTGGAACCTCGATTATACGACGTTCAGGGGACCGCGCGAAACCGTCGTATAATCCGGGTGTCGTATAATCGAAAATCAAAGAATGCGGCCAGTGGCGCTCGGCCTTGCGCCGAAAACTGTTGACCGGCTTCAAGCCCGCGGCAAGTACGCCAATCAGATTAAAAAAGACAAAGCCCAGCATTTGTTTGAAACAGATTTGCAAAAAAATCTTTATTACCGTTTAAAAAAACCGGTAATTTTTTTTTTTTTGCACCTTTGCCCAACCTCGGCGCATCAACTTTCTTTCAAGGGCTGCCACGTCTGGCAGTAAGTCGCCAACATCGTCGCGCGCGCAAGCAAAGCGCCGGATGTTGTCGACGCTCTGCAACACGTCTGTCCGCGTAACTAGGAATGGGAGCAATGGGAGCGCAAACCTCTGCATCGTTGTCCACTTCGGAAGTTTTATCGTGGGGCACAAGCATCCATTACTTCCATTACAAAAAGCGCCGTGGACGCCGCTGTCCTCGCTTGGGCGAGCGGGGCCTCGCCCGCTTATCTGTTTTTTCATCAGCGTCGGCTCCTGCAGACGCATCTGTTGCTGGGACGCGCGTCTTATCTTTTCTCTTTATCTTTCCTCTGATCTTTTAACTCTCCTCGGCAGCGGTGGTGGCTTGGCTCACGCCAGTAGGCGGGCCCGTGCGCTTTCCTTTTCATCCTTCTCTCAGTGGCAACGACAACACGCAGGCCGCGCCTCCTTGGGACTCCGACTGCACAGGCTCGACGAAAAAGAGAGCAAGTGCACTTGGCGGCCTCGGCAACGCTCTCTGCCGCGCAAAAACGGGGGTGCTTAGATTCGCATGCAGTTTTTTTTTTTCAGAAATTTTTTCCGAAAATAGGGGGGGGGGGGGGTGCTTAGAATCGCGAAAATACGGTACATCCCGGCCTGCGTTTGCTGACGGCCTTTTTTGACGGACGGTACGAGCCAGCCGTCGTACGAAGCGGGGTCCTTCTAAAATTTGCGTCGTATAACCGAGGTTTTTAATGCATTGTCTCTATGGGGGGTTTTGCCGGGACCGCACAAATTCGACGTAAAATGCGGGTCGTCGCATGACCGGGGGACGTATAATCGAGGTTCCACTGTATATTTTAAAGGAAAGGAGCCAATAAAAGAAACGAAAACACCAAGGAAAACACACACTAGAAACGCGTACAACACTAGAGACAAAAAGGAGAGAGTTCACCGGATACAAAGCGTCCCAGGTGGAGCGGGAAGGCCTTGCAGGTAGCACAGACGCGAATTGGCGAGTTGCGATGCGTCGCTGGCGTTGCGTCCAGAGAGGCAGTGGTAGAGAGCCAGGAGATGAGGAACGGAGATGACACGGGAGACGCTGACGAACTCTTGTCAGTCGCCCCCAAGAACTGGGCAGCTGCAGCAGGAAAACTGTAGCCAGGTCCTGTCGACAGCGTTCCGCAAACACCGTAGGCTTGTGCAGCCTATCCCAGGAAGCCGTGGCAGCAAAGTGGCGATCGCAGTAGGCCTGCGTCGTTGATTCAAGGGAGGTCCACAGCAGCACAGACCCGAAGTCTGACGGCTGCCACCTCCACGCTTGAATGAGGCTTAATGATCTTGCGTCGATGATCCAAGGGAAGTCACTGGCAGCTCGAATCCAACGTCCGACAGCTGCCACTTCCACGCTTGAATGGGGACTCGATGGTCTTGAGTCGATGATTCAAGGGAAGCCACCGGCAGCTCGGATCCAACGTCCGACAGCTGCCACTTCCACGCTTGAATGACCAGACTTGTGCTGCTATGTCTTCCTCAACACCTCGGTTTGCTTACACGTAGCTCTACGCTCCTCGTGCCTGCCTCACGCACACCACTCGCAACGCGGGGCTGGCACGTACGGTGCTCCGCTGTCCGATGCACCACTGCCAACACGCCGCGTTCCAAAAATCCCTCACCAGTGTGGTGTGCATATCACAGCTAAACGTGGCGCAGTCTCTGCAGTGAACGATTTGATGGTCATTGGGCCACGTCTTTGTACTAGCCGTGATCTGCCTTGTTCTCCAGTGCCCTGCGCTTCTTGTCCACTGGGTACTGTATATCTTGACTGCTCCCGAACGCTGCTGCTCGGGTGACCTTGGTGGTTCATGTCTTTGTGGATAGCCTGATTTTGGCAATCTGAGTGGCAGGTCTCCTATTTCCTTTCGTTTCCAGGGTCAGTGACCTTGAACCGACCACCATCATCCTCGAGCAGCTGGGCATGACGACGGATACGTTCCTGCGGCTGCAACAGGACATGATCCTTGAGTTCACTGATGCGCTTGTCCAGGAGTCCAGTGCCATTGAAGTGCTGTCGGTGTGGTCTAAGTTGCTGCTGCCATACCAGGACTTGTCCAATGCTGGGTTCCAATTGACCCTGGATCCCTTCCGCTCACTGCTTCTCGCTGTCTACCGAAATGCAGTTGGTAAGTCGAATGGTTTCTAGTGCTTGTGTGACATTGGAGTAACAATGCTAGTGTGTCGCGTAGTTGCCGCTGGTTCATAGTGCAAGAGCCACGCTTTTTGAAGGCGGGACACCGTGTGCACATAAGGGAGGACAAGGGTCTTTGAGCTGTTTTTGTTGATGGAGCAGCTGCACAAGACCTGTGCCTGCAGTACTCCATCAAAGGTCAAAGGTTGAGGCTTCACACATACTCCAGGTTTTTCAGCTTTGCTGGCGAAGCCGCGCTTTCTCTCTAAACAGAAGAAAAGATCACGCCACTGAGTTTACTGGTTAGAGTAGAATCTCAGTGACACATGGCTGATATGAATTTCGGTATCGTGCAAATTTGTAAAATTCCCTGTGGGAAGTTCGTTGTATTGAGTGGGCAAAATTGAAGTGTTCTGCGCAATCTCCATAGACTGTAACGATGGTGTGGGAGCTGCGACCACACATAGTAACTTGGGTGGGTAAGCTACGTCTGGTCTGGCATTTTGGTGGCCTCCCAATGCCACTCAGCTGTGCCGCAGCTCATTTGTTTTATTGGGGACCAAAGTCTCTAGGATGCCTAGAATGCAATTTAGGCACATAGAGCCGTGTTTGTCTACAATCGCATGATTTCGCTACCACGTATTAAAGAAAAGGGTTTTGACTTTTGCCTGTTCAAGTGTGGTCTCCAGCCAATGGCTGATAATAGGGCTATCGGCTTTGTTTATGGTGCATGCAGTTCAGAGACCTTTGTCGCCAACTGTTCATGCCACCTTTCCCTTGGCTCAGAGCTTGAAGTTACAGATAACCGAGTGTTTTCATTACGGAATTCCATCTATTGTGCGAGTCATGATCAGCTTGACTACGCTCACTGCATGGCAAAGGCCTCTCCCATGTCTCTCTAATTAACCCTGTTCTTTGCCAGTTGTGGCCACCGTATCCCAGCAATCTTCTCAATCTCATCCGTCCACCTAACTTTCTACCGCCCCCTGCTACGCTTGCCTTCTCTTGGAATCCACTCCGTTACCCTTAAGGACCAGCTTACCCTTAAGGACCGTTACCCTTAAGGATCTTGCCTTTGCATTACATGCCCTGCTCAAGCCCATTTCTTCCTCTTGATTTCAACTAGGATGTCATTAACCCGTGTTTGTTCTCTCACCCATTCCGCCCGCTTCCGGTCTCTTAACGTTACACCTATCATTTTTCTTTCCATAGCTCGCTGCGTTGTCCTTAACTTAAGCTGAACCCTCTTTGCTCCCAAACCAATTAACACTATTAAGCGAGTAAATGTACCCAATGGTAAACAAATTCCCTTGGACGTCCAAGACGTCCACAGGACATCCATGGGAGTAATAGTGCCCATTGGGTAAGTATAGCTGATGTGACAACAGTGAAAGTGTCATGGCCACAAATTTCTTGAGGTGAGTCCTGCCGTTTCCGTCTTGTGAACATTTCAGCTGGCCTCCGGTACAAGACACGCATCGCGTTGCCTGTGGACTGTGCCCGCAACATGCTTGGTGTAGTTGACACGACGGACAAGCTCCAGTATGGCCAGGTGGGTGTGCCATTGGTGTTGCTGCTCGGGTGCTGGCTGGCTGCCAGCTGTAGTGCTTTAGCAGTTGAATTTTGCTCAGCACTGGACTGTAATTTCAGTATGTGGCCCCAGGGATCTTATTGAGCACCCTTCTAGAGGTTTGTGCATTTTGTATTTGGATGAGTGCAGTGTTGTGGGCGTATCTTTGTCCTGTTGGCAGAATGCTGCTTTGTGCGTCCTTAATTGCCTTCAGCCACAGTTACACTGAAGGTTCTGCTCTGACATCGTGTTTCGTACAGATTTCTGACGCCAAGCCAACTGGGCTTTGTATTCTTTTGAGTTCTGTCTGTTATTTGCACACTGTTGTTTTCTTTCATTATAGACAGAGGGAGAGAGAGCTTTTTTTGTTGAAAAAGCAAAGGCTTTAACCAGCATGTCGAACTTGTCAACATGCTCTCTGTGTAGGGGATGCCAACTGTGGAAGGGTGTAGGTGAAAGTACTGTGCAGAAAATGGTGAAACAAATGGGGAATAAGAAATGATAGACTGTGGTCCTGGAATTGAAGTATGGACGTAATAAAATGAGAAAAAAGAAAGCATTGAACTGTTATGAAAGGTTTGTCTGGAAGATAGGTGAACAAAAAGTGGAATGCATGGCTCTGCTTGGGAGGAAAGGTGAAGAATCCTATTACATTAAATACTTGCTTGTTACATTCCCGGATGCTATATTCCGGGTCGTTACATTACCAGGTTTTCTCAATAGAAACCCATGTAATGCAGACCCGCCCGTTACATCGCAACTGTGGCAGTGTTCTAGCATACTATGTCATGAATGCCACTTTGTGGTGGTGCTTTACTTCAGGCCAGCATTTTGACAGCCGATGTTTAGCGCATGCGGAAAGGCGTTGGCAGACCGACCGAAGCAGGATCTAAACTTGATCGGCGACTTCCGGCATGTTGCACCAAACACTGAGCGCACTTAAGGCAAGGTAGAAGGCAAGGTAGATAGATGCCAAGCGAAGGCGAGCGTAGGAGGGGGTGGAGAAGGTCAGCGAGGAGGATGAAATTAGGTACGCGACGTGGATAAGGTGGCCGCTGCTGAGAGGGGTCATGGTTAATTGGAGGTCGATGGAAGGCGTCTTTGTCCTGCAGACGACGTGGATACGCCGATCTTTGCTGACGTTGTTAGGCTGATTACCTATCTATGCGGCTATTTCAGAAGAGTATGTGTAGAAAAAATTTAATGGGCGTCTTGTCTCTAAATCAGCACCAAAGAAGCGCAACCCAGCGGTGTGAGGAAAAAAAACAAATCTTAAAAACAACAGCGCAAAAGAAGGGGCAACGAAGAGACAAACAGGACGAGCGCCGACTATCGACTGACGTTTCTACTTCAGAAGGCGTGAAAATATGGTATTTGAAGGCCTGAAAACAAATATAGAAAGGTCGTTGTAATAGGCACAACTCTTGATACGAAGGCCAAAGGAAAGGCACGTGCCACGCTCAGCTGCTAACAACGTGGGGAGGGGGGGAGGGGGTGTAAGATGAAAAATCATAAAACAAAAACAGAACCAAAAGGAACAACAAAAAGTATTGTAAACACTAATTACAAAAAAGCTACAGTAGAGCTTAGCACGTACCAAGCAACTCGTAATTAAACAATGTGATTTCCTTTGGGAAAAATAAGGATGGTGTGTTGACACAGGTTTGGTTTTTCTGGTCAATGATGAAGGTTTCCCAGATTTCGCGTATGTGCTGGCCGAGATCTTTCTTTCAGATGCGTTTAGGTTAAGCAATCGAAAACAATTTTCACAGTAGGCGCAGTGACCACCAAGGTTGCAAACTGTTGTCGATCTAAGTGAATTGCGGTGCTTGAGAAATGTGCCATTGATACACCTTCTGGTTTGTTCTACGTAATATTTTCCACATGAGAAGAAAATTTCATGTACAACATGCGTTTTCGAGCGACAGCTCAGCACGCGTTTTGCTGTGAGGCTAAGCTCCGCGAGCAGCCACTGCCTGGTAGAGCAGTCAGAGAGTACGGCGAAGTAGGCGCCATGAACTTAGCAGCAAAATTTCGTGGCTGCCCACACTGTGGCAAAACCTGCGGCTCAGACGAATGACACTAAGGTTCGGTCCAGTTGAATTAGTGATTTCCATATCCCATAGGCTGCTTCGCCCTGCCCGAACCAGTGTTGACTAACAAAGCCCCCAATCGGAACATGGTGGCGTCTGTGGAGAAGAATGTCTCGGCATCCTCTGCCCTCTAAAGGTTCAAACAAGCAATCATGCATGGTCTGCGGCGTTCTTAGTGGCGCAAAAATAGCAGAAGATAGGGGTTACTCGTGCGCTGTTTAATCCAAAAGTTTTGCATCCAAATTAAATCAAGCTTCAAAACAAGTCCCCCAACAAGGTAGGCAAACTTTCGTTAGGCTTTGTTCACAACCCACCTTTATCATCCTCATTGTTCACCAACGCAGGACGCAGTATAACAGAGCTCAAGTACTCACCTCGCTGACTGTAAAAAAACTGTCTCTGCGAAAGTATTTCCTAGTTGCGAAAGTTTCCGCGTCACATGTGTCCGTCATATGACTGGCAATAGTAAACCGCTTGCTGCACGGTAACGTCAGCAATGCAGCGGAATGCGCACGAAATTATGCTTCAGGCTGTGTGGCCAAGCACCAAATCCACTTGAGAAAAATGTTGCGTACAGGGGCGCTGGCAACGCAAATGTAGATCTATGCAGGTGTTTTACCGTGAGCATCAAATTCAAGAGAGCCGACAGCGTTATAAAGCATGGGATCTAGTTGGCTGTTGTCGTGGGTACGCTTCACGGCACCAGCTGGACTCATACGTTCGTCTGAAGAACGTAACCCATGAACGTAACCCACAGAAAGAGTTGGACAAGCTGCTGATTCACAGCAGCGAAATCGAGGAAATTTTCCGCCTTATGGCCTACCTTCTACCTGTTGGGTAGCCAGAAAATTTACTGACGATGGCCGATGCAGTACCATGAGAAGTGTCCTGCCCCTCCCCCACGCGGGATCCTTGAGGCCCACAGCTCGTTTGAGCAGAGCCGGACGGTGAAACTGGGGAACTAGCTACACGAATTGCGGCATGGCATCTCTGGTAAGATGATTAAGGCAGCTTAAAGAGTACCGGGTAGAGGCAGGCGAAACGTGCGTTTTATGCCCTGAGATTTGATTACATCTGTAAAAAGAGACCACTACTTAACACGCCCAGCTCTGGGCACATGGAAAGGCTTTCCTGATGAGATTTTAAATGTGCACAGCACGGCAGCAAGGCTGTCCGAAGAACCCCGGTGACGTTTTCGTAGTATTGTTTAATACAAGTGATGCAAGTGCGCGTAGCCGAAGCGCGGCGAAGACAGTGTCTTCATTAGCGATGCGAAATCTGCTCACAAGCTCTTTGCGACGTGTCTGTAGGCCTTCAGAGTGCTTCCACTCAGGTTATGCTCAAGCGCGGTCAGGTTACTGTATTGGTCTAGGATGAACCAATACTAATAAACTAGTGGTAACACTAGTCCAAGTTGGTCGAACCGTCATAGCTTTGCGGTCTCAAGTTCATTCACGGAAGCTCTAGTCCCAGTCCGTTGGGAACTATTGTTGCTTCGAGGGGCTCCGCTAAAGGTGGCCGGACGGGCGATGACGAGGGTTCCTCGAATTTTCATCCCGTGTTACAGCAGGCGTGCCAGGTTCATGCCTGACGGGGAACAGGAGGAACCTCTAAAGGATGTACACGTGACGGTAGGGCACCTACCCACCGACCTCAGGTCGCTTTCGCAGACGCTGCTTGCTCTTGAATCCCTTGAAGATCAGCCAGTCCCTCGAACTCATGCTGCTGGAAACCTCTAGTGATGTCTCCTTCCTCGGCTCGAAGCAAGTCAGTCGTGCAAAAGTTATGAGTGGTGCGTTTTGGTTTTAATCGCTTGCACCAGATGGAACAAACCGTGGGACAACCATGGGTAAAAATTGGGACATGCGTCTCCCTGCCCGGCGCCCGGTGTTGTCAGGACAGTGCACTTAGAGAGGAGGCTCCGCAAATCACGCTGCGCCATTTACGGGGCAAACCCACTTTCAAACACCTCAGCTTGGAAAGGTTGTTTGTCTTACCGATTTTACACGGTAACCTAGTGTTGAATTTCATACGATAGAACCAGAGAGTATCGCCAGATGTATAGGGCGAACTCTCACTGTTGAACAGTTCATGGACGTTTAGAAGGGAAGATTCAAGAGAAACGTGAGGTAGATTTAGGTTGCTTTACGGCTGAACTAATCACTGCCCCGTCCACGGAAAAGTGGTTGAGGCCATTTTCCCAAGATGTTCACCCCAGAAAAGCCGAGAAACAGGCCGCGGGAAATCATGTACCGATACGAAAACCGTTTGGTACCAGGTGTCGTGGGGATATAACTCTCCACTTCAGACGAAGTGTAGCTTGCTTGCGTCTGAAGTGGGGTCCGGGACTGGGACATCCCTAAACTGGTTCAGTGTCCCCTGAAACGCGACGTTCTCCGAAACACAGCTCACAGCTGCTCCTCCTCGCCGATCTCGCGTTAACTCCCTCGTGTCAATATAATCTATCCCCACATCAATAATTCCTTAAAATCGAAGTCTTTTCAAAGCGCAGCTGTTTAGTGCCCGCAGGCTTGATATTGCAGCGTTGTCGGCAGCTTTAATTCCAAGGTTTGGAGAGGTCAAAGCAGGAGGACGTGAAGGGATTTAAAGAGCTCCGATAAAGGGCGAAGTGAAGGAGCTCAGAATAGGTGAAGATAAATTCGTGGGATCTAAAGAGCTCCGAAGAGGGGGGAAGTGAAGGAGCTCAGAATAGGCGAAGATAAATTCGTGGGATCCGCCGCGTACGTCTTAGCACTGTCCCCGCTCACAGATCACGCTACAGCTCGGCGCATATGACTGGTTGACTGTTTCCGCCAAAGTTGACCTCATTGATAAAGAACGACCGGAGGTCTTTGAGGGTGAGGCGTTCGTGCGGTGCAACGACCGCCAATATAAGAACACATGAAACTGCTGCGCTGGTTTAACGCATTAATGATAAGTAATAATCATAGACAATTTTTTTCGGTATTTATTGAACGTAACCTAACTCTCAAATGACGACGAGCAATGGCCTGCATGGGCCACTTTTTTCTGCCTTGACCTGCCTGTGCGCTGCTCTCGCCTCACGCAGGAGAAGCTGAGCGGGAACTGCGACTTCGCGATGGCCATGGGCATGTGGATGACGATCACTGCCCGGTGGACGCACCCCGTTTCGCACGCGTTCTACACAATGGACAGTCGCTGGATCGGCGAGGGGAACAGCAGTGCGCTGGGTCCCATGCTTGCCAGATACCCAGCGCAGAGGAACTACCTTCTTGGTATGTACGCAATGTACGGCTTCGTCGAAAGTGAGTGCATGCCACCTGCTGAATGAGATCGACAATTAGTGAAAATGACATTACTTGTATTCACTTCGCTCGTGACACCATCTTCTTATTTATTACAGTGCTAGCTGAATTATTCTAGTTCCTCCGGTTCCTTGAGTTTGGTGTTGTCGTGCGTGCTGTCTTCTGGTCCGCATTCCTCAATGCACAGCCAGACAGCTGTATGCGCGGTGATTTTTTAAACCTTTATATATCCAACAATATTAGAGAAAAACAATTTTGAACGGAGTTGATGAGCAGTCTTCTTTTTTCTTGTAATAATTCACATTAACAAGCAGTATATGCGCAGATCTCTAGTGGGCAGGCTTGAATTTTTTTGTTTATATATTTCCTATTGTTAGAAGCGTTTCCGGTTTCATTTTTTATAGGAGCATTATCTGCTCAGCGCAGTCGAAAATTGTGTTATTTTCCCAAAGCTGGAGCACGAAGGCTATATTCAAACATTTGAACTACTTTCTCTAATTATTTGCCGTGCAGCGAAATCTCTTCCTTACAGCTTTGCTACATACTCCATCCCTTAAAAGTTAGTGATCTCGGCCCGGAAATCAAACCTATGATTTTAATCAGAACAGCAGGGCTAAACAGAGCCTCCGACGCGAGTGTTTCACCAGCTGTCACGCGCACTCGCTCAATAGCGATAGCTTTGTAAAGGCATCTCTCTGGTTCAGCGGCAGTTGCATTGCTTTTAACAGTGTTCACCGGTTTCCTGGTATGATTGCAGTGACATCCATAGTTTTGTTAGGATGGTAAACACCGATTACAATGCATGAAAACCACTTTACTTTCTCATTTACTTTTTTTTTCTTTTTTTTCTATTGACTTCTACACAGCCCGCAAAATGTGGAACCACTGGCCATCATCGTTCTTGCTGAGGACCTGGCCCGAAGATGCCTTTTCTTCCTTGGGGAGGCTATGAATTTCTTCCCCGAGGAAAATTCTATTACTATGAAACTTTAATGTCTTTATGTACTTTTATCGCGTATTCTCAATGCAAATTATACATCTGTTATGTGTCTTGGCTTTTTTTCATTAGTTATGAAGGCTCCTACAGATTCCTCTATTCGAAAGGGAAGAAGAACTTAGCCCAAAATGAAATATTTTGAGTTATATCTCTTAATTTCAAAACCGGCTCCTCGATGCTATGGGCTCAGAGGAAAATTGTAAGACAGGAAAAAAGGTGCTTTACCCACATAATTTGTAGCAATACTTAGTTCCCTCTCATACAGGAGGGACCAGCATATAAGGTTATGGTTTGGTTTATGGGGTTTAACGTCCCAAAGCGACTGAGGTTATGAGAGACGCCGTAATGAAGGGCTCCGGAAATTTCAACCACCTGGGGTTCTTTAACGTGCACTGACATCGCATAGTACACGGGCCTCGAATTATTCCTCCAAAGAAATTCAACCGCCGCGGCCGGGATCGAACCCGCGTCTTTCGGGCCAGCAGCCGAGCACCATAAGCACAGAGCCACCGCGGCGGCATATATAAGGTTATATATCATTCCGTTAATCATGTGTACATGCTTTGCCTGCTGATGCGGGCAAGCTATTTCCACAAGCGCAAACAAACCATATCTGAGTGTATAAATACCGGATTAGTGACCCGCTTACAAAGTACAGCAAGTAAATGTTGTGAAAGAAAAAACCCTAACGGCATGCTTTACCTAGAATGACTAAAAATATTAGGCCAGCTAACAGACGAATAATTGTCGCCATGCAATAATTGTTGCCATGCATTTCTCGCAATACATGATGCATTAGTCCCCTCTCACTATTTAAAGAAACTTTTCGAGGGGAGAGGACACATGGATTGACCTTAAAAAGATCATCATCATCATTCGCCTGTCTACTCCCACTGGAAGGGAAAGACATCTCCCATGTGTCTCCAATTACCCGTGTCCGCCAGCTGCGGCTACCGTATCCTCGCAGAATTAATCGCATCCACCCATCTAACTCTCTGCCGCACCTTGCTAGATTTGCCTTCACATGGAATCTACTCCGTTACCCTTAAGAACCAGCGGTCATCTTGCCTTCGCATAACATCCCCTGTGCAAGCCCATTTCTTCTTGAATTCGACTAACATGTCATTAACCCGCGGTTCTTCCCTCACCCGCTCTGCCTGCTTTGGGTCTCTTAACATTACACCTAATGTTTTTCTTTTCATAGCTCGCTGCGTTGTCGTTAATCAAAGCTGCGTTCATTTGAAAGTAATTCGAGCTAAAGTGGAAATAATCTGCATCATTGTTATGTACAATTGGGATAAAACTTTGCGGGGCGCCAGTTCTCGGAAAAACGGTTATTGTTCCTTCACCTCCCTGACGTTGTTACGAGAGGAAGGAGCATTTAGCCCTTTGGGCCTTTAATACCTCTATACAGGCGACTGGGTAGCGAGGTAGAGTTACTGAAAAAGTTTTTCCAAGAACTAGCGTCCTGCAAACTGGTGTCCCCGAGAGTACATTCTCTTGTAGTACATGCACACGTAAATCTTTTCGTATAGCTTCTGCCCACAGTGTTCACAGCAGTACAGGTGCCGAAGAAATAAGTAAGAAATAAGTACTAAGTACAAGACCTTCCTTTACGCATGGTATGTATTGCATACATAAAAAGCATGTAGCTTAGAATGAAAGTTTGGTGCTTTGGTGAGTACAGATACATACATTTCATTTTCATGACAAACTGCACACACTGTACCTCTGCCTGTTGCTGTCGGATTCATCTGAAAAGCATACGATTCATCTCAAAAGCATAAAAAAAATCTTCCTTTCGTAGTCACCCAGTATAAATTATGAATTGCACAACTACATTTCAACCACCTGCTACTGAACAACCGGCTGTCGTAGAAGCTTGCAAAAGCCTTTTACTGAGAACCACTACGATTCATTGCCGAAAATTCATTTTTCGTAACAAGAAACAGTAAAACCTGCAGGACGAGAAAGAAGCAGACAGAATGCGCTTACCCTACGACACTGTGTGCATGAAGCTCCTTACAGTTGTCTGTCATTTCGTGCAAATAGAAATTAGCTCAGAATGCGTGCCAATACAAATAGATGCAGATGCTTTTATGTACATACATAGTTCTCAATCCACAACTTAGCGAGGAAGGAACGATGGTAACATCTAAAATGCGCAACACTTGTTCACAACAAATTTGGAAGGGCACTTCCCGCAAACCTTGTGCTTTCACTCACAGTTCTGATTATTTCAGAGTGTGCAATAAAATGTACTGATCTGTGACGTCAAGTGAAAAGGTAGTCAGAGATATAGGTCACAGCTCACTAATATACTCCAATACCTCGGGAGTGTGCCTCGCGAGGAACGGATTCTCAAGTTGTCAGAATGGGCTCTTAACAGAAATTTAACTGAAGGTCGTTGCCATGTGAACCTTTTTGAAACGACCCAGAAAGACAAATTGTCCTCATGTGTGTGGTGTGAAAAGCCGCAAAGACATGGGTCTCTCTGCTCCTTCATCAGCTGTGAAATGTTTGTTATCGGTGCTGCTTCGCACAGCTTCAGTCTCATTTTTATCACTTGGTTAAATCATTCTATATCTCCCGCAAATCTCCCTCACCAATATTTGGCACTAATGGGGAAGCAAAAATAACCATTTCCTGGGTTTTTTTCACATTCAAGGTAATAAAGGAATGCTCGCCTTTTTGGGTCACCATTGCAACGAGGTCCATGAGGCAACAAACAATGAGATAGTTTCTGCAAAGAGCGGTTCGTGTTCTGAAGCCTAAGAATTATTTCCTCGTGACGTGCCCTGTAGATGTATCAAATACCTCAGTGAGCTGTTACTGGGTCCTGTGAGTGCACTGTCACTTGGCATCAAGTGTATGTACTTTTGCTCGACACATGCAGCGATGAAGTATATGTCAGCAAAAGCATAAAAGATTTAAAGTGCACTTCCATATTGCTTACATAGGGAACTGAAGACTGTGGCCATGTTCAGCTGCTACCTTTACTTCTTGCTCATTAAGTTCTGCAACGAGTACTACGTGACGATAGAAGGCGTCTGCATAGACTCGTGTTTAACACCCATGTTGAGTGACTTTCTTCTGCACAGTGTGTCATCAGGACCACTGTGTTCTGTCAGCTTCCAGGTCCTGAGGTTGGTGCTGTGTTTTCCGTTCTGAAAGTAATTACTACCTTATTCTCAACTTCATGAAGCATGAAAGTGCCACACTGGGCTGCTCCACGCGTCGTGCAGTCACCTTGGAATTTTTTCATTCATCGGAGGCATTCAGCACTCAAGCCATGCTTCTATATTCAACAGATAATTGTACATGTGAGACAGATATCATGAATTACCCATTCTCAGAGTGGCATCTCGTGCAAGAATAACTAAATGCGCTTTTTTGTCTGGTCAAATTTTCTAAAATACAGGCTCTTATTAGGTGAAAAACATAACTTGGTCACATAACCAGTGATGGGAATGGCCAAAACCATTTTGTAGCAGGCCTTGTAGCACGAAAATATTCGCTTTGTAGCAAGCGTCACTTGTTTTGTAGCAAGAGCCGGCATTTCCGAAAAAAAAGCTTAGAAGACAAATTTATAGTTTATTTGTAACAGCATACATCAATGCAATGCAATACAGAAACACACAAAGTGTATATTGACTAGCACTGGTAATCATTACCATGGTAATTGTACCGCAAGACAAAGAAACATTGTCTTCACCAGCAACAAAGAACTGAGACCGAAGTACTCAAAATATTAAAATAAATTATGAGTGTAAACAGGAGCAGCCACTGAACTAAACCTGCTTTCGAGAAAAAAAGGAACTGACCATCTTGGATTGCAGTAAGCATGTATGACAACCCTTCGCACAAGAATCAAGAGAAATGAAAGGGAATTAGGCATGTGCTTTAAAAATACTGATATCAGATGGACAGGCCTATGTTCCTTTCTTTGAGCCCTTATTAAAGGCAGCCAGATGAGAGACACTATCATTCATTTTTTCCCTAGCTTGGCTCAATATTGCCTGGCCACTCGCAATGTCACTGAAGTTCTTCAGCTTCATGCCCCGCTCAATCAGCAATTCAGCATTTCTGAACATGTGCTGCGCTTCATCTACCTTCTGTTTCGCTTGTGCTTTAGACAAGCTGGCACTTGCTAGCACTGGATCCGCACCTGCACGTGGCCTTTTCGACTTCTCTTGTTCGCAGGCAATGCGCTCTGCATACCGTTTCGATGCGCCTCGAACGGCCCTAATGACATTTGGACAAATTGAAAGCTGGCATGGGTCACTGTTGTACCTTCTGGCAAATGACATAATCTGGCGAATACCATTCACGCTTGCCAGACAAAGGTTCGACCTCTCATTCAAAACCCTTGTATTCTGGCTGAAGCCTCGCTCAACATCAGCGTTCCCATGCGGAAGCGAAAGAAGGGCCTTGACAAGCTTAGTCAAAAGCGGATATTTTCTCTCACCTTGAGCGCCCTTGATGATAAATATATTATGCCAGTATTTGTCAAGTGGCCCATCAGTGCCCACATTCAGCGCTTCAGAGCTTAAGAGTGTCACCTCATCAAGGAGAGATGAAACTTGGCTAGGTTGTATCACTTGAGCCGCACATTTTGCAAGATATCTGAACGATTCTGCTGAAGACTCCTGGGAGTGGGTGTTTGGGTGCAAGCACCTGAGGTGCTGAAGTGTCAAATTCTGAAGAGGAAGCCTTGTCAGAAGGTACTTTGAGCACGCTATGTAAAATGACCTAGCTCCTAGTCGAAATTCAGCTTTCTCTGAAGCAGACCGAGATTTCATAGCTTCCTCAGTATCTGCCCCAACTACTATGCTTTCCTTCCAATTCTGCGAACTTTCGACATCAATGGAAGCGAGCTCATGTCCCTGTTTCAACATGAACACCTGAGGCCTCAGAAATCTGCCCAAAATTTTCTTCAACATCATCACCATTTCATCATAAAGAACATGCAGCAAAGGTTCACTCTTTTGAAACAGCGTCAGAAATCCCACAACTAGGTCACCTGCATTCTTCACAAACAGAGCCTTTGCGTAGAAACTTTTGTCATTCAGGTTTCTGTTTAGTCTCGCCCTCATGCTACCTGCAGCACGCACTGGTTTCTGGGAGTCTAGGATGCTCTTTAGGGCAGAAAACTGCTCGACTAGTCTTTCCACGGCTGGTACAAGAGACAACCAGCGACAGTTGACATGACGCAAAAACACAGTTTCAGGCAATCCAAGAGCCTCTTGTTTTTCTTGGAGCTGGGCACTTTGCACCGAAGATGTCTTGAAAAAGTAATACACGTCACTGACTACAGTTTCAACTTCACTACCAAATGAATCAAGAGCACATGAAAACGCGTTGTGCACCTTGTGCAGCGAGCACTCTCCGATTTCCATTAAGGGGCCGTTTTCCTGGGTCAATTTTTTCTTTAAACACTTCATTACATTTGGACCATCACTGAAAAATGAAAAAAACCCTGCTCGAGGAATATTTTCAGTGGCTTCATTTACACATTTCAAAAGGATATCAGCCGTTGCCCTCCCCAAACGAAACGACTGCAGGTGCTCGACCACTACTCCTTTTTCAGCACCAGAAAAGTAGCGCACGAGAACATCAAACTGCTGGCACCGCTGTTCTGGCAGTGGTGTTTCATCTACACTGATACTGTAAAACACACCAGGACGATTCAGTTCCTCATGCACAAGTCCCTTGAAATAAGGCCCAAGCCCATCTGACACAACGTAAGACACTTTTTTCCTACTACAGGAGAAGTCTTTAGCCACCTTTGAGTCGGGAAACATCAAGCGATGAAGGGGTGTAGCCGTATCCGCCCATGAGTATGGGAGACCTTTTATCGTCAATGCCAAAACAAAAAGTGCTTCGCTAGCTGTGACACGGTCTGCATGGGTCATCGTGCCTGTCGATGAAAAATCCAACGATGCTTGAACAGCAGCTGGCCTCTTCAGCCTCCCGTCAGGGCCCCGAAGCTTGCTGGTCAGCTCCAAGTGCTTTTTACTCTGTGAATGCCGTTTCACTGCTGTGACACCATGCTGTGAGCAGTTGATTGTCTGGTTACAAATAATGCAATAAGCATTTTCTTCCCTTTTTCCTGGTCTGCACCACACCTCGAAGCAATCTCCATTGCAGTCGACATCTTTCAATATGCCAGAGTTAAATTTGCTGTTGCGTCCTGCAAACGATAAATAATAATGTTAGTTTGATGAAATAAAAAGCTGTTATGCAAGCAATATGATCCTGTAAATTAGAGAATAATTGTAGAGTGCTTAAACATATTCTAAAAAAAAAAATAAAGACCCAGGAAACACTACGGTTCTTTTCCCACAACAGTCATGGTTAACAATTATACACTTCATTCAAACGTGGCAGTACAAGTTATAGAAACACGTTCCTCGATACAGAACTGAATATTAAAAATTAACTTTAACAAAATTTCAATGGAGGCAAAATTCCAGAGGGCCGTGCGATGTCAGTGCACGTTAAAGATACCTAGGTGGTCGAAATTTCCAGAGCCCTTCACTGCAGCGTCCTTAGGTTGTAGCTGTTGCACTAATAGCTGCAAAAGTAGCTTTTTCAGGGCTTTCAGAGCACCTGAGCTGCACATACCGGCAATCTTTCCTGCACTAATTTGATGAATAAACGTTAATTTGGATAAACGTTAATTTGAACACGTAAAAACAAAAGAGCAGTTTGTTATAAATCCAGAATAAGCAAAGTGCCAAAAATTTGCAGCTCACTAATTGCAAAGTATTGAAGGCTTCTGTCTAGATGTTTGGCAGAGCAAGCTCCATTCTAAAAACCGGACACGTGTAATTATAAAAGCAGTACCACTTTCGCCGACAAAGAGCGCACCTGCTTTGAGCGCGCGATCGCGCTATCATGCAGTCCTCGACCGCCGAGGAAGGGTGGAGGCTTTCTCCCACGTATCCCTTACCCGCCCGTTAATTGCTGCCCTGAAAAACGACCTTGTTTCCCCTTACTTTTTGAAAGCTTCCGCCGTAAATTCGCGAAGCCTGCCAAGCTTCGACAACAGGCAGGGCCGTCAGCGCAGCGCCAAAATCGTACGAACGTAGCGGGCGCGCCAGAAGACGCTTGTTGCTTCATCGTATAGCCGGAAGGCTGCAAAATACCGCGTTCCGTGGAACTTTCTTTCATTTTCGCCTCGGAAGTTTTTTTAATTACGGCAGCAACACGAGCACGAAGGCCAGAAGGCCCACCAACTCCGTGAGAAATGTACGGCGTCATATACGTCCGCGGTATACACTTTATTTCAGAAGCCGCTACATAAAACTCCTTAGCATGAGTTCAGTGCTCATATCCATATAACACTTTCAGCTCAAGCTGCAAAGGCACCGCTTTAAGGACGTCTTTCAATCAGCCAAGTGATGTCAGGAAAACGCATTCCGTAGGCTCCGCAGCCGGACAATCCGAAACTACCAAGCGACCTCGCATGCCGAGTGAATAAAGGAGCGCGTGAATGGCCCGGTCGCCGGCGAGTTTTATGCATTTCGTGCCGCAAGGTTGTTATGGGCAGCCCGGACTTCACTGTAGCTTTATTTCAACCACGGAATTCGTAGAACTGCGGATGGCAATATGAAATTACTGAGCGACGTTACACGGCTGCCCAGCACGCCACGTGCTCCAGGGCTTTCGAAGCTGATACTAGCGTAAGACGAACGCCACAAAACTACAAGTACTCTTTCATAAAAAGTAAACAAACCGGGAATTAACAGCACCCTCTCTTGCAGGCTCAAACTACCGCGGTTCTGCAACGTGCATCCACCGCCATTCGCTCAATTTGCTACTTTAAGTCATGTTCAGTTTCTAAATTTGAACCCCGCCACACTGACTCATCAGCTCTTATGTCCAGAAAGACTCATTTGAATAAACTAAAAGGCGCAAAAAACGAGAAAAAGCTTACCTTTCAGTTTCGAGAGCGCCATCGTGACGCCGCCACGACGCCGCTGAAACCGCTGAAACCACGCAGTCGAGGCGAACGAGCGGCGGGAAAGTGCAAGAGCGCGCACCGACGCGCCAAGGCCTAGCCACGGCCCACTCCACCAACTACTCGCCTCCGGTGCCGGCCCACCGGAAACGCTCGGACGCGGTGGAAAGCGTGACGCGTTCACGACACCCTCACTCAGTCACACTCTCCCATCAGAGACGAAGTAGACGGAGCACCATGCGGAGCACTCTAGACGAAGACTGAGAACTGGATCGTATTGGATTTTACCGGCTACTCTCAGACTTCAATGGCGGACAACAGTCGCAAGCATAGTTCCCTCACAGGGCAGTACCTGACGTTGGCGACGGCTCGTTTTGGCGCAGCTTTGGCGCAATTTTGCAAAAAGGCCCCTTTTTGGAGCAGCATGTAGCAGCTTTATCGAAATGGCGCAGATTGGCGCAATTGGCGCAGCATTCCCATCACTGCATAACTTGCAGCGGAAACTCATCCCCAAGGAGCGCACCAATTGTCTGAAGCGCTGTGCGTCAGTTCTCGTCTCATCATGAATACATGTACTTTTGTGTGAACACTGTCTATGTCTTCATCATGCCATCCCGCTCAAGAACGCAGGTAAAAAATTGCCCTCTAAAAAAGTAGTTTTTTGTTGCAATGGCTGTATTTAATTCTTTATCTATAAGGTACTTTGCATTTTACTTCCTCATATTTAACAATACCAATAGTTCATCACCCTTTGAATTTGATCACAAAACGTGGTGTAATTATTATGTTGTTACAAATTTTTTCTTAGATATTCACGTATCTAAGTATGAGTCCAAAAAATCTGGGCAAGAAAGGGAAGGAATCTAGCCAGGAAAGCAGGATGAATATTTTCAGTTGCATGCAAGTGTCAGCATCCTTGCACACAAAATGTACAATCTAGTGTGTTTCATCTTTCCAGATAGAATTTCATGCTCAACATTATCTAACCATAATTAACTATGCATAAATATTTCAAATATCCATTATGCAGAAAGGAAGAAAAATTCCCTTGTTCGTTCCTCACAAGCCTCTTCAAGTAAACATGAACATAGCACGATTTACATTTACATTCCGTTTCTATATGCTTATCGCTATATGATGTATCCTAGAATAAAACAAGGAATTAAACTTAATTTTATATTCTCTGTGCTACTGAGGAGGCACAGAATTTAAAAGGAAATGCTTTTTTCCCCATTCATAAAATAGCTATTATAGATACCACTCTTCCAAACTGATGATCTATTGTGCAGTTGTGGTTAATAACTCACTGAAGATATAAAATGTGTGTTGCACGGAAAGCCCTAGTTCGTTCTTGTTGTCATCTTTGTTTTTGCTACATATTTCCAGTGACAAATGAAGGCTGTGAGAGCATTAAAAGAGGAACAATAAAAGTAGTAAGAGTGCACGATGTCATAACCTTTATTATATACCAATTGCTGAGTATTATGCCGCTATAGACAGCATACCATATCTATTTGCCATACCAGAGCATTAAAAAAAGTTAAAATACTAAACGAAGGCTTGCTAATCCCCGAAGTGAATAGCTGAAAAAAGCGAGGCTGGCTGTGATGTCGCAGAAGGATAGAAACTTGGGCAAGTCGGTATAGTGTCATGGTGAATCTACCAGTGCGAAAGACAGGGACGAGAAAAGAGGCAGTAAAGTTTCACAGGTTCCCTATCTTCCTTGCACCAGAGGTGCCCCGCCAGAGACGGTTGGTAACTCGAAGACTGAAGCGTTCCTTCGCACCAGGGGTGCCCCGTCAGAGACGGTCTTGTGATCCCTTCAGAAATCTCGTTTTCGCTCTCTGCGGCATTTCCTAACAAAGAGGCGTTCAAGGCAATAACTGAAGATTTATATGCAAATATTTACAGAATATACAAGTTAGATACAACGGCAAAAAGACAAACAACCAACAGGCGGAACTGGCTAATACTAGGGGAGGCCCCTACTCGGCGTTGCCGAAGATGCGTAGCATCTCCCCTTAGCGCAGAACCCCGCTTGGAGCTCCGGGGCCCGGTTTTAAAGACCTAAAGGCCCGGCCCACATTTGGTGGCTTCCAATCATGTTACAACCCAGTAAACCATAAAACGTACCATAGACATCAGCAAGATATTTACGCTGGACATTAGACACCTCCATTAGACATCCATATTAGTACCGTTTACGAAAAATCTATGTACCTACAACATGAAAATTTGGGTCCAGTTCACGTAGGTACGTACTGCAGACATCACGCTCTACATTTATCAGATATTTGTGAACATGTAAGTACGCCCAGTCTACGTAGCCTAGACGTCTATATAAAGAGAATATGACTATATATAGATCAATATCCAGGTGAAAATTTCTAACTGGTTCCAGTCCTACTGTTTTAAGAGACATTTCCAGACTGGAACCAGCTGCAATACGAGATGCAGCTGACACCTGTTACAATTCCAGAAGGAACGGAGACCTACTGCATCCCAGCCACAGACTTCCCTATGGAGTCGTCGGGACGTCCAAGCACTCTAGCTAGCTCAAATACAGTTGAGTAAGCGAGTACATGGCCATCATGGGAGCCCAAAACACTGCAGATGACTTCCTAGTGCGTCAGTATTTTATTGCGCTCGGCGCTTTCACTGAATCTTCTCGTTGAGCATAATCGTCAGGTTAACAGCTGAGGTGGCATCAATACTCTTCTGCCGAGCCCAATAGGCCAGGCTTGCTGCAAAAGAAAGCATAATTGTTCACTTTTACAGGTGACAAGAGAATGGCACAGCAACCACAACAAACAAACCCAGTAATTTACGCCACTTTTACCGACGCAAGTCTATGAAGCGTGAAAGGTTGCCCTTGCAGCACTAAAAGGCAGTCGTGCTGAGCGGAGTGTGCTTGCACACGCACTTCGGCACACCATCCGAACGCATGCCCACATTTCGGTAGTAGAGGCCAGTTGCATACATCACCAGCCTTTGTTTCAATACACAGCGAGTTTGGCAAAACAGCCAAACGAGTGAGCGTAAAAATATAACGTGCCGATAAATGCGTTATAATTTTTTCATTACGAACGCAAAAATAGCATAAAATACACTTCAATGAGTAAACTGAGACTGAGTACGCACCAAGAAAGGTCACGATCCCAGCCGGTGAAAACGACTTGTAGTCCTAATTCGTACTGACGGGTCCACTTCACCGAGTAGTAAAAGCAAGCAAACTGTCTTCCTTCAGCTCCATCAAGGAAAGAACGGTTGAACAACCTCGCCAGCAATAATAAGGGAATAATTATAATTCTGTGTCGAGGTTCTTCAAACACAATGTTCCCACGGAACACGATTGAAATCGCACACGCCCTGCGCTCTACCACTGCCGCCATGGCTAAACCTAGCCTCGTGCGGATGTGCGAAACTGTCACATATTTTGTATCGTCTCTTTTTTGTACTTAGTAGCAGGCTTGGTGTGGCATGAAAAATAAGTTAATTATTTTTAAATTGTAGCATATTACTTTTTTCACAGCTGCAATCGCCATGCGCAGTTTGCGCTATTATTGATAAAATACGATACGAACTACAACGCGATGGCGGCTTTGACAATGCACCGCACTTTCCCCGCCGCCGCCTGTCCGCAGCATAGAACAGGCATATGGGCAGCGCATGTAGCATGAAGGCAAGATGACCAATTATCATTAGGGTAACGGGCTGGATTCAGAGAGAATGCAAGCACAGCAGAGAGGATCAGGGCAGGTGGGCAGATGAGGTTCGGAAGTTTGCTGGGATAAGGGGGCCGCCGCTGGCACAGGGTTAACTGGAGAAATTTTTGGCCTGCACTGGACATGATTACAGTGTTGACGTGATGATAAAAAGCGGGACTCAAGAAGTTTATTCTCAAGAAATATGAGGTCACACATTCAGCAACACAAATGCCTAAGCTTTCCTCAGCTCAACATTCCAATAGTTATCATTGCTAGAGCGATTAGCAGATTTAAGACATTTTTGAAAAAAAAAATAACTCCCAAAAATTGAACTGAACCAATTCTTGTATTTTAAATAGTTGGATAAGTTGAATAAAACATGCTTAATCAGAAAAAATGGTTACTATATAGTCCTGGCTGCTAAATAACAAACAAGTTTTTTAGTGTGTCCTCACTTTTCAGTGTGGTTGAGATAGCTTGCAGGCTGTAGCACAAGGTATAAATTGAATGTAAGAATAGTAATGAAATAACAATGCGAATCCTGACCAAAGTGACTGGCATTTCAAACCAACTGCGTACAGTTGAGTCAGAAACCTGATGCGTGTGCATTCAGATTTGTCTTTACTACTTCCCGTATTTTTCTTCTTTCTAGGCAGGATAATGTTGCCGTGAAGCGAGCACGAAAAAACACAGGCAGCGCTGGTCATGCCTCCAATTTGTAGTCAACAGCGATTTCAAACTTTAAATGCAGTAAGGCAACACGAAATATCGAACGATTGAAAAATATGGAATTCTTAAATTATACATCTCACTTACATACCCAGGACGTGACAAGTAATATCTACGAGAAGTCTAGGTTAAGGCAGATATGATGTCGTGGGTACGTCTGCAGCTTTTCCACGAAAAAAGGTTGGTAGATAAGACGTCTGAGAGATTTTGGTTTGGTACATAGACGTTCAGACTTAATCTGGACATCTATGGGAGGTTTGTGGTTTGCTGGGAATGTTCACATGATTGGTTTATCGAGAGCCTGGCCAGCCCTCCAGCTTCCGTAACACAAACGCACGGTCGTGCCAGCATGTGTGGAGTAGAACATTCTCTCCACCACAAAATAAAAATAAAAAAACACAAATACACACTCGTGCCAGCACGTGCGCGAATCGGTTCCGCGGGGGGGGGGGGGGGGGGGGGGGGACACCCGTACTTCTCGGCGCGTTCGCGAGCGGCCGCGTTCCAAGAAAGGAGACGCTTCGCTCTGAGCGCCCCCAGCCGCGTTCCGATGACCCCGCGTACAGTACCGATCCCTTACACGCCCTTCCCAAGATTCTACAAAGGGCTCAAATGCCACTTTTAGAATTACAGCAACAAGGGATCGGTCCAACTCATAAAATCGCCGCGAGGGCGACGTACATAGAGCAGTCACATATCGTGTCATCACAAGCAAACAAAACCTGACGCAAAATGCACACGCGCACCAACAAAACAAGCGAAATGCACACATTCAAGTACGCGTCTCACACAATCAAATACATACAGTGGCATGCCTGGCGTGCGCCGTAACACGGCGTCTATGTACCCAGTTCACTTGCATGCACGTCCTGCTCGCAAACGAGCACACACACACACACACACACCGACACTCGCACACTCGTACACTCGTACGATGTCCTTAAGTGGCCACGTGAGCCTCCTTAGTCGCACCGAGCGTCCTTGTGTGCGTTCGAGCCACTACGCGTCTCAACACAATTAACGCCTAACTGCCACTCGGCTCACTAGGCTGGTGCCACAGCGGGGCAAAAATTCAAAAATTGCAGCCCTCCAGGATCAAACACTTTATGATCCTCGATAGGTCCAAATACCTCAGCGCGCGACACACTTGAGGGCAAGCTTTCTCCGGCGCGCCGGTTCGAACCATGTACTGCGTGAGGAACACAGTCCCTGTCCAGTCTAATCATATCAGTACGGCCACTATTGCCACATTTGATTTGGCGTTCTGCAGCACGCAACGTACTATTCCCCGCGCCGCCTTTCAACGTGAAAGCCACGCACCTGCCTCCTGTTACTCTGCCTCGCTTGGAGCCATTGGCATTCTTCCTGCACGGGCAAACCTTGAAAACGCCGCGTCCTGCTTGATCGGCTCTTGCTGACTTCGTGGCATCGTCTAACTCTGAGGCTGCATGAGATCCCTGGCAGTCGCTTGACCCTAATTCGCCTTGTGGCAAGTCGCCACGCATCTCCTGTCCTCGAAGGACCTGGTCGGACGCACATCGGGTGCGTTCAGCAACTGCACGGCGCTCGGTCCCGTCGGCCCATCAGGCCAACCTTCGTTCTTTGCCTCGGATGGAAGATTCCTGGCATCAATAGCGCTACGGGACACTTTATGCGCCATGCCCGACACGGTGTGCCGCTGCGGCAACGCTAGACTTCCTCCTTTCACTCGCTCGCCGATCTGGCATCTGTCTTCACTGACCGTTTCCTGTTGAACGAAATGCTCTTTTTGGCAGCTTGCTCGGGAATGCGTTTTTAGAATTGCCAGACTCAATTGCAGCGTTCCTGAACTCGCGTCCGTGTCCCTGGTGTCATTTGGGGTAGAGTTAACCGGTGCAGCTGGATCGTCGGAGTGCGCGTTTACCGCCTCTGATACCGCGACGCTGCGTTCCGTCACGATACTTTCTTCAACTGCGATTCCAGCTTCGCAGAAATCTGGCTCACTTTTTATTTCTGCCTGGCTGTTTTCCTCACCTGTGCTTGACAGGCATATGCCTTTGCCTTCCAGCATTGGCGGCCTCTCTGCTCGAGACTCGGAGCAGTTCTCTCTCGCTCGCTCACTAGCTCTCCTAGACTTCTTGAGCTCAGCGAGCTCGAGCTCTAGCTGCTGGCGCCTTGCTTCTAACAGCTGCAAATCCGGAGGTTTTTCCTCGCATAGCGGTGCCTTTCCTCCATTCACTTTTGCAAGCTCAGCCTGAAAATAAACCAAGCGCGCCTTCGCCAGTTCTACTCGGTACTTCACATCAAGTGAGGGCCGGCTTGGATAGCTTTCCATACCGCCTTCCGTACCCCTCAGCTGTCCTACCGGCTCGAACACAGGGACGTGAACAATGCGACCAAGGAAACTCACGGTTTCGATGCGTCGATCCGCATTGCCAGCTCCTTGGCGTCGGAGTCCACCGCCACTTTCCCCGGACGCTGCGATGAGCTGTCGCACGCCGCTGGTCCGCCGCCGGTGACCGTCAAGTTATCGACGCGCTGCTTTTCTGGACCGTATGCAGTCCCGCGTCGCTGGACTACTGCCGTGGTCCTTGCATCCTTGCCGCCGTCTCTAAGCAGGTCCTTTCTCGAACGCTGCTGTTGCCTGATCGTCGCCTTTCTCCCTGCGTTCAATCTTCTTCCTGCGCCGTCTTCCGATGGCCGCAGGATCCTGTCGACTTACTTATGTACAGTTTATGTACAGCAATTTACATTAGATACACAAGTTTGGGCACTAGAGACAAATTAAACGGTAAAAGGGACAAACAAAACAAAAAGGTGGGACTGGCTAACACTAGGGGAGGCCCCTACTCGGCGTAGCCGAAGATGCGTAGCATCTCACCTTAGCGCAGAACCCCGCTTCCAGCTCCGGGGCCCGGTTTTAAAGACCTAAAGGCCCGGCCCACATTTGGTGGCTTCCAATCATGTTACAATGTTCACATGATTGGTTTATCGAGAGCCTGGCCAGCCCTCCAGCTTCCGTAGGACAAAACGCCCTTTCCAATAACACAAACGCACGGTCGTGCCAGCATGTGCGGAGTAGAATATTCTCTCCACCACAAAAATAAAAATAAAAAAACACGAATACACACTCGTGCCAGCACGTGCGCGAATCGGTTCCGCGGGGCGGGGGGGACACCCGTACTTCTCGGCGCGTTCGCGAGCGGCCGCGTTCCAAGAAAGGAGACGCTTCGCTCTGAGCGCCCCCAGCCGCGTTCCGATGACCCCGCGTACAGTACCGATCCCTTACAGAGGCAAAACAACTGCTGACTCCCAACTAAAGTTTATTGAAGTGAACAGGGAATACAGAGAAAAGCCAAGCAACACCATATACCACACAATTACAGATAAGCGTACATCACAACGTGAGTGAAGAATTGCCCCGAGCATTCCTCTAATCTGGATGGTCCAATTCGCCGCGTGTTAACGTGGTGGACACACATGTCCGCTGCCCTACAAAATATTGTACGCTGATAATCGTTGCTGAGTTTGTCACCAGTGAGTTGGCTGTATTAAAGGTTCCCCGTAATAATTCTTCCGTCATTATACTGCTGTCAGCAGCGCTCGAAGGCTCCGGGGACACCCTTTTGAACCGTTCTCTTCAGTTTTGTTTTTCATTGTACTATATGCTAAAGAGGTGAGATTTCACGGGACACTTAGGCATTTTGACATTGCATCTAATGCGAAGACTAATGTTTTTAGCAGTGGCCGGGGTTTGTGCACCGGATCTGCTTATTACAAACACAGTGCAATTGACAATCGCACATTTACAACGTTTTCAGCATCTCCACTCCTTTATTCTTCAGCCACTTGTTGCTACAGGGGATTTTGCCATTCTGGATTTATTTTGGTGGCCCGTTTATGGAGATCACGGCGATGCGGGATGATCGTGACTCTTACACTGCAGCTTACGATGACACAATCTTTATTGTTGCGTGTAGGGGTTCTTTTCATCAAACCTTTGTGAGCCATGACGTAAAATTCCATCGCTTGATTACTTTCTCCTTTCCCGCCAGTGGTTTGCGACTGAGGAAAGGACTAATTTGGATATCCCTGCCACTCGATTGCGACCTACTCTTTCTATTCCGCTTCTCTTCTTCGCCAGAGAACAAGAAATTAGTGCGCGAATTTCTCAATTATTTTTTAGTAACATCAGAGAGGTTTCTTTGTTGGGTGCACTTGCTGGGTGCATCTTTGTTGGGTGCATCTTTTTTAAGTACAAAATTAAGCAATCTCTGCCTTACTCAAATAAGTGGACGTGTACCTCCTGTTGCATTCGCGGTGCACCCTGGACAATCCACTAAAGTGCCATTCCAACCTAGGCCAACAATAACCACTCCTTACAAGCAACGCGCGCTGAGCACACAGAGCTTCCAGCGAAATGTTTCTTCTACATTTGACGAACAATGCGATTGTGAGGGGAGCGTCTTGGTGAAATTGTCTGGCACAGTTATATGCGACATTTCAGAATCTGCTCATCGCAGTCTGAAAAATGTAGAGATAGGAGAACTAGAACCACCTCATTAACTTCCTCCTTGGCAGAAATTGGACAGTTATGAAATTCGCCGTGTATCAGTGGTTAGAAATTTGGGCTACTGAGCTCGGGGGTTCAGCCTGGCCACTGTAGCTGCAGTTCGATGCAGGCAAATAGCAAAATTGCACTGTTGTGCTGTGCGATATAAGTGCGCGGTAATTAGCCCCAGGTGATCAAAACTGTATCATGTTGATGAAATCCACAGGCTTAACGGCACATACCCGCGGCGGGGACTGGCTAGGTTGCGTAGCGGAACCTAATACATTCATGTACAAGGAGTGGAGTATTTGGATATTTTTGTGTCTTATACTAGAATTCGTAGAAAAAGGCTTAGGAAATAGAAAAGAAAAAGCAGTGAATTCTCATTCTGGCACAATAATTATAGAGCCTGGAAAATGATAGAGATACTGCGGGAATCCTTATTAAGGCCAACGCAATGGCACGAACCTCAGCCATATGGTAGGGGTATAGTAAGGAGCCCGGAATAAACAACTGCAATCAAGAGCCTGAGGAAATTCCAGCTGCTGACTTTCCGTTTTGCTGGAAGGCGTCTGAAGAAACGGCAGTATGGTTGCAAAATTTATCTAGATACTCTACTCTAAGCAAATTTAACACACTGGTAGGCAGATTCTCAGCATTCCCTCAGAAGGTGTCATAAAAGGAGACTACCACGTCAGCGCGCGCCGGTTGTTAACTTGTACAAAAGATTTAACAATACAGAAATCTTTGACAGCGGGGCATTAATAAACACAACCTCAGGGAGCTTATACCTAGGCCAAATAGTACCAAAGATGAGTGTGGGTTCGTTGTAAATATTGCCGCGAATCTTTGTTGCGTTTTTGTTGTGTTTATTTGTTCATGCTTCAAGGCTGCTGGCACGCCGCTTTATCGCTTCGTTTGTGACGCAAGACGCGCCTAGAATTATCTCGATTGATCGCATCCAGACGGAGCCGATTCGACTTTGTACCAGAATATTTTAGTAACTTCCCAAGCTTTATCTCGAAGGTTCGCTATCGGCTTTAAAAAGAGCACGGCCGACGGCGGCGGGCATTCTGTGGGACGACCGCCGAGCACGCTTGTTGCTACGCCGCCGCCGAGGGATTCAGTACTTTGCGGGCGCAAGTCAGCCCGAATAAAGAGCTCCGTTTCGAAGACGTCCTCGCTGTTTTCCTGTTCGCCGGACTGCAGGCACCACTACGTGACAATATGGGATTAGCCAAACAAGGAACAGCTTCCAAAGACTTCCAAAACGACCGCACAGTGAGGAGCTGAAACAGCGAATTTAGTTAGATCAGGTATCCTCGCCTCCAAGTACAACACAGCATTCGCCACTGTTTTCGGCACACCTAAGCAAAGGCGCAGAGCGCGTCTCTCCATAAGAAACAGGGCTTCAAGCTTGTACTTTCGGCACCCAGAAAATAGAAAAGAGCCGAATTCAAGTACTGGCCGCCCATAAGTCTTTTATAGAAAGAGCATATCCCCACGCATACAGATTTTTCATTGCTGATCCTCACCAACCGGCCAAGGGCACACTCAACTTCAAGCACAGTGCTTCTCATTTGGCCCGCTCGTCTAACTGCGGGTAAATATTATACCAAAGCATTTAGTAGAATGAACCTGCGGGATTAGGATCGAGTGATGCGACAAATAAGGGTAATGAGGGGATGCCTGCGGGAAAAGAAGGACGGCACACTTGTTGACATATGAAGTTAACTTCAGGCTGTCCAGCCAAACTTCTGGAGCAGTTAAATACTCTTGCAACAAATGATACAAGTGTAAAGAGGAAGACGCTTAGCAGACGGAGCAACAGAACCGATGCGCGGCGCGAGGCGATAAAAAGACGATCGGCAGCTGAAGCAGCAGAACCGACGCGCGGCAAAAGCATCAACTGTTCCGGGACCGGACCTGCCCTTGCCCGCTCTAACCGGCCTTAACAACCAGTCATCTCTTGCCAATAAAGGCCGCTACATCTTGGTGGAGGTTGCGGGATTCCGTCCTGGAGCTACGTAACCGTACCATCACTACCCCCATGCCTGCCAACGCCAACCAGCCAGCCAGCTCCTCGCCGGAACCCGTTGCTTGCCATGGTGCGCTCCCCCAGCGCGACCCTGCCGTCTTCAGCGGCACGGACGATCACGACGTGGAGGATTGGTTGTCCTCTTACGACAGGGTGAGCGCTCATAACCGCTGGGACGACACTATGAAACTCACCAACGTCATCTTCTACCTAACCGGCGTCGCCCACCTTTGGTTCCAAAACCACGAATCGGACTTCACCACCTGGACAGAATTTAAAACCAGCTTCACCGACATCTTCGGCCGTCCGGCAGTACGCAAACTTCGCGCCGAGCAGCGTCTTCGCGTTCGCGCACAGCAGAGTGGTGAATCATACACCAGCTACATAGAAGATGTCGTCAATCTCTGCAAGCGCGTCAATGCGTCCATGGCGGAGGCCGAAAAAGTTAAACACGTCCTGAAAGGAATCGAAGACGACGCTTTCAATATGCTTGTGGGCAAAAACGTCACATCTGTCACCGATATATTCGACCACTGCCAAAGCTACGACGAGCTCCGCCGACAGCGCGTTTTCACTCGGCAGCCCTCTGTACAGACAGACATAGTAACTAGCCTGAGCATGACGACAGAGGACAGCTCGCTACTGCTCCAGATCAAGCAGTTTGTCCGTGAGGAGGTTGCGCGGCAGCTTTCGCTTCTTCCTACCGTTCCGAGTCCATATAACCTAACTCCGACACTCCAGCGCGTGATCCGGGAGCAAGTGTCCGAGGCCCTGCCGCCGGTTTCCTCCCAGTCTCCCGTCTCTGCGCCACTAACCTGCGCCGAAGCAGTCAGGCGTCCCCGCCCAGACACATTCGTATGAATACTTTTGGCAGAAGAGGAAAAAGCAGTATCATCCGAATGCACAAACTTTTACGACCGAGCGAATAGCGGCATATCGCAATAATATATTAACCAATCACAAGGAAAGAATGGAGCCCTTTGGAACGCCTCTAGACTGGGCGTATGCGCTAGAAGTAAATGCACCCTTCGTGCAAAAGAATGATCGATTCCTTCAGAACTCTCTTATCTATGCAAAGAGGTGCAAAGGAGGTTGTACATCACCTTCCTTATTAATCAAAATGATGTGTACAATGCTGTCATACGCCTTTGGAATGTCCAGATTGACCAGAGCTCGAACTCTTTTTGCCTCATAACACCCGAAATTCGGCTCTCTAAGCCTATGTGCGCGGACCGAGTCGAAAACTCAGCAATCCCTTCTACGACTACGTTTCATGTGTTCACAATTAAAGTCACCAGCAGCACGAATTCTCCTAGCGGGTCCTCCGGGTTCGTATTCGCAGTGTCGGTGATTGCGGAGAGCGAGTTCGCAAGTTTTAGCGAACACAAATGGTCATCGAGTATACTTTTGACAACAGTGACCTGAAATCCAGGACTGCTAGCATCTTAAGACGCAATCAAATCGAGCGGGAAGCGCCGCTATAGGCGATGGAACCTAGTCTCTCGGCCAGTGCTGCAGGCGCCCGGGGCAGCAGCTAGCAGTTCGCGGCGCTTCAGGGCAAAAAATTAGGCCATTTTATTTATCGCAAATTGGCCTCGACCATACTTCTAGATAATCCAATTGATATTCAAGTACTGTACACATCGCAAAAAGCTGTTATAGCGAGTGAGAAATTCAGGTCCCACACGGTGTCTAAAGCCTGGCTATAAAGCGTTCCTGAGGCTGGAGGTCGCATTCTTCGGCAATTCTTGCAGAGTTAACACACTTCGTAAACAAGTAAAAACGCACAATTAGCGCAAAAGAGAAAAGTCTGTTTCACCGAAGCAGAACGCAGCTTGCAATTCATACCGAACTACGGCACAGTTGCTGCCTATGTACAGATGCGGATATATGTACACAAAAGTAGCGCCGAGTTGCAGTTGTCGCCATGGGTGCATTACTGAGGGTTGTGGGAATCCTGGCTTTCCGCCGTTGCCTTTGCGCGGGTGTGCCGGCTTCCCGCGTTGTTTCTCCTCTTTATCTTGCTCCCGCCTCAGGCGGTGGAGAGGCGGCTAGGTGACTAATCACTGTCATTTGGCCACAGCTCCGCCCCGGCTCCCCAACGGCCTTTGCCATTGGTGCCTTTTGGCGGCATTTCGGGACCCGCTTGGGCGGCCGCGTACCGCGCGACCGTCCGAGCGGGGCCCAGAGAGAGATCCCTCCGAGACAGCGTAAGGTGCGTACGCTACTGTTTGTCCGTGCCGGCCTTTTCCGTTCGGACCAGTGCTTACTCGAGCTCGCCCGCACGTGTCCTCTGACCTGCAGCAGCTCGAGCCTGTCCAGCGGGGTCCAGTGACCTCCGACAGGCGTACCTTGCGTTGATTGCCCACTCTCTCTCGCAACCGGCCCAACGGTCTACACGAGAGAGAGATCACAGCACTGCCGCGGGGACATTCTCCTGCAGCGGCGTGCGGCGCGCATTACTCGAGTCGCTTCGTGCGAGCAGCGGAGCCTTGCTCCTCGCGCGCCCCCGGGACGGGGTGACTATTGAGTGTGTGTGTATCAGCTGGAGGACGTCGTGAATAAACGTCTCCTTGGTGAACTTGGAGGCCTATTTCTTTGCGGCGAATCGCTCTCCTCCCAGCGGAGGTTGAGTGCACCGCATCGGTGTCCCAGTGTGTGTGTGTGGTGACGGCTGATCGGGGCCCTTGGCTCGCGCGAAGCTCGAACCCGCGGTGGTTGGTGGCCTGTGTCCACTTAGAAACCCACAGGGTGTTACGTAATCGTGCGGTAAATGCTGAATCCTGTGCAATTGCCTGGAAGCCTTCATTTATCGAATACATAGACTGTTTGCTAAACAAGCCGCAGATATCGTAATCAGCAGCAACGGGACCCTGGGCAGTCTCGCAGTGTGGCTGGGCGGCCTGAGCGAAGCGGAGGGAGACGCGTATTGGTTGGTACAAACTGAGGCATCGCGTAGCTGTAACGTGACCAGGGAATTGGCCAATTGACGTGCTGTCAGCTACGGGCAACCGACACAGACGTCTGCCTAGCGTCGGCGTCAGCGTGGCAAAACGAAATACAAAGCCGAAATGGCGTTGGCACACGCGGTATGCCGATTGAGATCTGCGCTACAAAACGCCTCTTGAGCATTCTGTGGGTACCTGGGCTGGGGTTACATGTACCTAATAACAAAGGTGCAAGCACGTAGTATAGTGGGTGGTTAGCTGGACATTACCTTTGAAGGTAGCGTTTAAAGGAGGAATAAAAATGTGCAGATATATAAATACAACACATAAGTTTACGTCTCCACTCGCTGAGTTTCGCTACTTCCGCTGCAGGGTAAGCGCACTTATGCTTACATTACATAGCGTTCAGTGTTCCGTAAGATGCCTTCGAACTGCATTTCCGCGTTGGTAGTCTTCACCCAATCGCAGGCCCCCAGAATTGTTTACTTCTAGCTCCTATTGGATTTTATTTCTGCCATCTTGGCTTTGTAATTCCATCCCTACGCCAGCCTACCCTTAGCGAAAAGTGGATGTGCTTAAAATGCATTTCGAACATATTGTATTAATTTCATATTTATTTCGCATTTTTTGTCCCTATGCTTAAACTGCATTACGAATGCTTGCTAAGCATGCTACGAATAATATATTGAACGTTCTTTAAAATATCTGAAAAGTACATTTTTGCCCGCTTAGCATATTTGTAATGAATTAAAAATATACTAAAAATACCCACTAAATACATTAGATTACTCTAGAAATACACTAAAAATATACATTTAATACATTAAAAATATACTTTGGCTTAAAAAATGTGGACTTCACAGAATGATACGGGTTAATGCTTAAACTTCAGAACAAATTGTATAAGCGCAGTTATCGTCAATCACAATGTACAATGGAGGTCGTGGGTTCGGATCCCACCGGCGGCATGTGGTTGTTTTTTCTTCTGCTTTTCTAATCAATTAGCTTTAAGCGACCATATTCAGTAATATTATAAATTGATCCACACCACAAAATAAGTAAATTAATTAAAAATCTCCTGTGCCCCTTGGTTTCTGTGGCTGTTGGCTTCTCTCATAAGTATAACGAGCCCCTCATTCCCCTTTCCTTGCCTGCTTAATGAGATTATAAGGTCACGTGACGGCATGGGAACGGCAAAGATACCTACACAGCAAACCACGGCGGAAGAGCCGCAGCAAACACCAAATGCTCCGACAAACGCGGTACTTGATTTGCTTTATATATACCCAGCGAGAGCGACGCACTATCTTGCCCGGTGAGGCGTTTATTTGCGCAAGGACTGTGGGCCAAAAAATTATCCGAGAAGTGCCCTACTGGTCGCGTTCGAGTCGGAAGGCTATCTAGAACTGAATTGCTAGTCGAAACTTGCGTCAGAAATAGGTCAGGAGCCGAGCTGTCAACCAACAGATACACGGTAGTCTATGGGAGCCGTTCGGCCTTGCCGGTCGTGGTCCTTTTCGCTGGCATATTGAGGCCCGGAAATACCCACGGCGCCTTTGCCGGTATCATGCTATCACGCTCACCGCACGTAGTGTAAATAAGTGTTGATTACCTTCCTGCTAGAAGTTACCATAAACGAAAGGACTTCAGAACAGAAAAGGCTTGGGCAGGTTGGTGATTCATTGCAACACAGTAATCATAGCGCGGGTACAACGCAGACGTTCTCGTCCGGTCTCGTCTTTGTCCTGCGTTGTTCCCGCGCTATGATTACCGTGTTGCAACGAAAGGACGACAAGAAAGGGAGAGTTTTCACTGTTCCCTGAACCGTCATTTCGAGCTCTAGATTGTTCCATGGTAGCTTGAAGTGTGATGCAAATATGTTTACGCGGACTGCCCATTTGTTCGAATCGAAGTATACTTGGACGGATTAATTCCGTATTTACGAAAGTACACTTTAAAAACATTGTAAACACCAAAATGCGATTTCCCTAAACTCGATTTCGAGCATTAGGTTGTTCAAAGGCAGCTCGAAGTGTGCTGCAAATATGCTAAGGCGGACTACCAATTTGCTATTAAGTATTCTTTAGACGAATTAATTGCGTATTTATGGAAGTACACTTCAAATACGTTGACAACACGCAAATCCCTTTTCTCGAAACGCGATTTCGACCACTCGACTGTTCAACGGCAGGTGGAAATGTGCTGCAAATACGTTTAAAACGACTGCCCGTTTCTTAGAATTGAAGTATACTTCGGATGAATTAATTTCATATTTACGAAAGTGCACTTTTAATACATTAACCAGATGCTAAAACTGCATACATATACGTTTACAAGGACTGCCCGTTTTTTAGAATTGAAGTACACGTTGGATGAATTAATTTCATGTTTCCGAAAATACACTTTTAATACACTGACAAGATGCTAAAATTGCATACATGTTTTTTGACGTATTTGAAAAGTGCTCGAAGTATGTTTTAAGTGAGGTATTTTTGACATATTTTAAGAATATATTTCGAATACCAAGAATGAAATTTCAGGAACGTATTTCCTACATATTTTTAGTGCATTCATGAATACAAAATATGTTTCAAATACAATTTAAATAGCCTACCGTATATTCCAAACGTATTAGTTTTTGCTAAGGGTACACTTTTATTACACTGTTGCGCACTATTGCATTATTAGCAATAATTGCGAAATGCGGTCTCCTTGGAGCATTTTGGGGGAAAACGACGCTTCTGCCACAAAAACTTATCGCCGTCTTCAAAGCGTTTATGCTAGCGTAATTGTCCTGTGTCCGGAAGCGTGGAATGAAATAGTGCGAGACAAAAAATGGGTCTCTTTCTCAAAAGCAGCTTGCGTTGGCGTGGAGCTTATGTGTGGCGGTTTCTACATCGAGGTGGTTTCTACAACTCTCAACAGCGCCAAGTATGCGCTGTTGAGAGTTAAAAACCATTCACGCTTTTTAATATACCATTCACGGTTTTGTAAGCAAAGGCACCAGTACCTCCAAACCCCATATACTCTGAGCGCAACTTAACTCTGTCGTCGTTAGCGAAAACCTGCGCTATGCTTCCAACGCCGTACTATAAATCATGTACTGTAGAGATCTAATTGCACAGCCCACTTGAATGCGATTTCTTTTTCAATCTACCGCTAGCTCCTTCACATACTGCGGCGAAGACGACGACTGAGGACTGCTAGCTCGAGCCCGGAGTACCGCGCTCTGTTCTATTGCTTGTTTACGTGTCTCTTGGCTTCCCCGCTACGCGACTGAGTGCAGAACCTATAATCATTGTCTGTGGTTCCTGGTCGAGCTACTGCATTCCAGCGATAGAGGAGTGAGCCGACAGCACCCAGGAGCTCTTCGCACGCCCATTGTTCGGCGACGCACCCAGCTCGCCAGCACCGGGCCTTCAGTAGTTGCAAGACGCCGAGATAGTCAAGCTCATGCGCATCTTGGAAACAGGAAAACGTATGGACGGCCTTTCTGCGCCAGTGGACTACCACCGTGAGTGTCACTTCAACATTCCACGCGAGCTGGTTACCGTCCACATGCCGGATGATGAGGAGCTGAATTCAATTTCTCGCGACCTGACTGCCACGAACTGCCACGACCAGAAACGTAACTGCGGTGACAACCACAAGACAACGAGGACGACGACAGCAACCAATACACCCTCACGACCACAGCAACCACAACTGCCACAAAACCGCGACGACATGAAAACCAAGTCGACCATATCCAGGACGACGACCACAACCATGACAACCACAACGACGGCGATAACCACAATTACTGGACAACCAGAACAGCACACCAACCAGCACGACCGCCACTACCACAGCCAGTCCGACCAAGACGACCATAATTACACCACAACCAAGGTAAACGCCAGGACCACGACTACCGCCGCGCCCACAAGACGACCCGGACGACCCCAATAACCACAACTACTACACCATCACGACGACTACACAACTACCAGCACGACGACCACAACCACCACGACCACAACTACGGCGATACCCACGATTACTGGACAACCAGAACAGCACACCAACCAGCACAACCGTCACTACCACAGCCATTCCTACCACGACGACCATAATTACACCACAACCAAGGTAAACACCAGGACCACAACTACCGCCGCGCCCACAAGACGACCCGGACGACCCCAATAACCACAACGACTACACCATCACGACGACGACACAACTACCAGCACGACGACCGCAACCACGACGACCACTACTGCGGCGACAACCCCGATGACTCAACAACCAGAACAGAACACCAATCAGCACAACGGTCACTACCACAGCCACTCCTACCACGGTGACCATAATGACACCACAACCAAGGTAAACGCCAGGACCACAACTACCGCCGCGCCCACAAGACGACCCGGACAACACCAATAACCACACTACTTCACCACCACGATGACACAAGCACCAGCACGACAACCACAGCTACGGCGATACCCACGATTACTCGACAACGAGAACAGCACACCAGCCAGCACAATCACTACCAAGGCCACTCCTACCACGACCACCATAATTACACCATAACCAAGGTAAACGCCAGGACCACAAGTACCGCCACGCCCACAAGACGACCCGGACGACCACAATAACCACAACTACTACACCACCACGACGACGACCCAACTACGAGCACGACGACCACAACCACGACGACCACTACTGCGGCGAGAACCAAGATGACTCGACAACCAGAACAGAACACCAACCAGCACAACCGCCACTACCACAGCCACTCCTACCTCGGCGACCATAATGACACCACAACCAAGGTAAACGCTACGACCACACCTACCACCGCGCCACAAGACGACCCGGATGACCAGAATCAGCACAACTACTTCACCACCACGAAGACGACACAAGCACCAGCACGACAACCACGACTACGGCGATAACCACGATGACTCGACAACCAGAACAGCACACCAGCCAGAACAACCGTCACTACCATAGCCACTCCTACCACGACCACCATAATTACACCACAACCAAGGTAAACGCCAGGACCACAACTACCGCCGCGCTCACAAGACGACCCGGACGACCCCAATAACCACAACTACTACACCATCACGACGGCGACACAACTATAGGAACGACGACCACAACCACGACGACCGCTACTGCGGCGATAACCACAATTGATGGACAACCAGAACAGCACACCGACCAGCACAACCGTCACTACCACAGCCAGTCCTACCACGACGACCATAATTACACCACAACCAAGGTAAACGACAGGATCACAACTACCGCCACGCCCACAAGACGACCCGGACGACCCTAATAACCAAAACTACTACACCATCACGACGACGACACAACTACCAGCACGACGACCGCAACCACGACGACCACTACTGCGGCGACAACCACGATGACTCAACAACCAGAAGAAAGCACCAATCAGCACAACGGTCACTACCACAGCAACTCCTACCACGGTGACCATAATGACACCACTACCAAGGTAAACGCCAGGACCACAACTACCGCCGCGCCCACAAGACGACCCAGACGACCCCAATAACCACAACTACTACACCATCACGATGACGACACAACTACCAGCACGACAACCACCGCCACGACGACCACTACTGCGGCGATAGCCACGATGACTCGACTCCCAGAACAGAACACCAACCAGCACAACCGTCACTACCACAGCCACTCCTACCACGGTTGCCATAATGACACCGCAACCAAGGTAAACGCCGTGACCACAACTACCACCGCGCCCACAAGACGACCCGATTGACTTAAATAACCACAACTACTACACCATCACGACGACGACAGAACTACCAGCACGACGACCATAACCACGACGACCACTACTGCGGCGATAACCACGATGACTCGACAACCAGAACAGAACACCAACCAGCAGAACCGTCACTACCACAGCCACTCCTACCACGGCGACCATAACGACACCAGAACCAAGGTAAACGCCACGACCACAACTACCGCGGCGCCCACAAGACGACCCGGATGACCCGAATAAGCACAACTACTTCACCACCACGAAGACGACACAAGCACCAGCACGACAACCACAACTACGGCGATAACCACGATGACCCGACAACCAGAACCGCCACAACAAGCAGCACAACCGCCATTACCACAGCCTCTCCTAACGCGACGGCCATTTTACCACAGCTATTATACCGCCACGACCACAACTACCACGACGGCCACAAGACAACCAGGACGACCCCATTAACCACAACTACTACACCAGCACGATGACTATGCAACCACCAGGACGATGTCGACAACCACGACGGCCATAACCGCGGCGATAACCACAGTGACTGGACAACTACAACGGCCACAACAAGCAGCACAACCGCCACGACCAAATTCACTCCTACCGCAATGAACATAACATGACAGCCAGGACGGTTGCCACGACCGGACCAATACCTACCGTGACAACGACGAGACAACAAGGACGACCACAGCAACCAATACAACCGCCAGGGTCACAGCCACCACAACTACCACATAAACATATATAGCAGGGGGACCACATCCTTGACGACGACCACAGCGACGACATCCACAACTGCGGCGATAACCACGATGACTCAGTAACCAGCACGGCCACAATAACCAGCGCAACCGCCGCTACCAAAGCCACTTCTAACGCGACGGCCATAATGAGACCACAACCAGTACAACTGCCACGGCCAGAACTGTAACTACCGAGAACCACAAGACGACGAGTACGATCATAGCAGCCGATACAACCGCCACGACCACCACTAGCTCGTAGACCACTGCAAGAAAAGTCGCCTTGACCACAACCACCACAACATTTGCACCACCTCGGTCACATGAAAACAAGGATGACCATATCTAGGATGACGACCACAACCACGACAACCGCACCTTCGGATATAATCACAATGACTCGACAACGAGGACTGCCAGAACAACCACAAGTATCACGACCGCTGCCACTCCTGCCGCAACTCAGATAACCGCCACGACCACAACTACCATGATGGACACAAGACTATGTGGACGAAAATATTTAGGAGGACAACCGAAATGAGGACAAGCACATCTACTGCAATAACCACAATGTCTCGACATCCAGAACGGCAAGAACAAGAACAACCCCCATGGTCACAACCACTCCTTCCGCAACGACCATAACCGCTCGCCAACCAGGTAAACCGCTATGACCACATCCATAACTGCCGTGACAATTTCAAAGCAACAAGTACGAGCACAACAACCAATACAACCGCCATGACCACAGCAACCACAACTGCCAGACCTCCACGACAAGAAAACCAGCCTGAACATTTGCAGCACGATGACCACAACCACGAAAACCACTAC
Organism: Amblyomma mixtum; assembly: GCF_055824585.1. Taxonomy (NCBI): domain Eukaryota; kingdom Metazoa; phylum Arthropoda; class Arachnida; order Ixodida; family Ixodidae; genus Amblyomma; species Amblyomma mixtum. Next base: position 420,303,961 of record NC_143014.1, on the reverse strand, counting down.
TACGGCATTAACTACGATGTCTCGCCAACCAGGATGGCCACAAGAACCAGCACAACCGCCACGACCACAGCTACTCCTACCGCGACGTCCATAATGACACCACAACCAAATTAGAGGCACAACCACAACTATCGCAATGACCACAAGACAACCACGACGACCACAATATCAACAACTACCACATTACCACTACGACCGAAGCATCAGGACGACGACCACAACCACGACGACCAAGACTGCGGGGGTGACGACGATGACTGGTCAACCACAACGGCCGCAACAAGCAGCGCAACCGCCCAGTAACTCCTACCGCAACGACAATAATAATATAACAACCAGGACAACTGACACGACCAGAACTATACCTGCCGTGATAACCACAAGACAACGAGGACGGCAGCAGCAGCCAATACAACCGTAAGGACCACAGCAATCATAACTATCGCACAACCACGAGGACATAAAAAGGAGTACGACCGTATTGTGGACGACGACCACACCCACGACAACCACAAATACGGCGATAACCACGATGATTCGACAACCAGAACGCCCACAAGCAGCAGCATCACAACCACTGCGACCACAGCTACTCCTGCCGCGACGACAATAACCACACGACAACCGCGACTACTGCTGCGACCAGAACCAGAACCACACCAACCGTGACAACCACAAGACAACGAGGACGACCACAGCAACTAGTACAAGCGCCAGGACCACACCAGCCACTACTACGTCACAACCATGATGACATGAAACCAGGAAGTGCATATCTATGACGGCAACCACAATCACGACAACCACAACTACGGCAATAATCACGATGACACGACAACCAGGACGGCGAGAACAACCAGAAAAACTGCCACGACCGCAGCCACTTCTGTTGCGACGACCATAATGACCCGACAACTAAGATAACCACCACGAACAGAGGCATAACTGCCGTGACAACCACAAATCAACGAGTACGACCGCAGCAACCAGTACAACTGCCAAGACCACAACTGCAGCTGCAAACAGGAAGACCACCTCAACCCCGAAGACTGTGACAACCAGGACCAACCACCACGACCAGGAAATCGACGATGACCATGAAGTTTACTACAGCCACTTGACCGCGACGACCACTATGATGATGCCTTTTTGAGAACGATGCCACCGTTTAATAATCTCCCATTAGCGATACTGACTCACGGCACCAGTATTCTTTCTCTCTTATAAAGTTTATTGCGAAAATGACCATTTTACCAGCGCACTTTCCCTCCAGTACAGCGAACTGTACGAAATTGGACCGGTTGTAAAGCTCAAAATTTATCAGCAGCCATGCGTTTACTGTGCCTAGTGTAAAGGCTACGAAATTTTAAATAGATTCAGCAGGTGAGCACGTTCTAAATACCAAGCGCCCGGCTGCGCTCACATCCTGCCGGTGCCGTGGCACCCCAAAGTCGTGGAGCCACATGCGCTCTCAGCGCGCGCAAAGGGCCAAAATCTAATTTGAGGCTTCCTACACTATTCCAGAGCATGAAAAAAACTTTCAAGTAAAGATTTATTTTCAATAATCTCCCCCTTAAGGATTTGTTTGAGCGCGGTGAAAACTTCTAGCTGAATAAAGCATGTAATGAAAGTGCTTCCAAAGTTTACAGATTTGAAACCTTTTTTTTATGAGTGCACCCGAAATCATGCGCCTTTTGTTTTTCACTAACTGCCGGAAGTTGATTTTTATTCGAGGAGGAGATAGCAGTTATTAAGGCGTAAGCCTTACCTGCCCCCTTGTAATAACTCTAGGTAGTACCCATAAAAGATGGCGACCTGGTTCAGCCTCGCAAGTGGTGGACATGCATCTTTTAACCCTCCCTTCTTTCTTTGACCGAAACGCCATATGTTATGGCACTTGCACAAATCGAACACCCACTCGTAATATCACAGCATTCTTTTAGGTCGCCTTTATGGGCTTTATGGGCTTCTGCTTCATGCTACGCGAGCAGCATGGAGCAGAAGTGTTGAAATATTTCTCGTTCCAAAGAAAAGAAAAAATGCATTAACTTGCATAAAATTGAATTGCGCTTTTAAACATATGTTAAGATGAAATATACGCCAAATACCCCTCCACTGTGCAGTGAACAAAAAACTTTGCAGCCGTGGTGGCTCAGTGGTTATGGCACTCGGGTTCTTACACGAAATACGCGGGTTAGACACCGGCTGCGGCGGTCGAATTTCTACAGGAAATATTCTAGAGGCCCGTGTGCTGTGCGATGTGAATGCACATTAAAAAACCCCAGGTGATGTTAATTTCAGGAGCTTTTTAATTACGTCGTCCCTCATAGCCTGAATCACTTTGGGACGTCAAACCCCCATAGACCGTAGACGGACAGTATGGCACCTCACCTAGAATTTTCTTCAGCAGTGCATTATTAACAAATTTTTGTGTGGAACCAGTCGCCTTAAGTGGACTCCATGCAATGGTGAAAGTGTATGGGTAGAGGTCACATGAAGCACCGTAGTCAATTGTAGACCACGAAGGTACCCCTATGTCATTACAGCTGCCGTTAAATCAATATCTGAAGGAGCATTTGCCCTTTAGGTAAGTTATGGCGCGACTGTTGTAACAGCACACATCATTTGCTCTCATCCGAGACCGAAGTAACTGACCGCTACAGTCTCTTCTGAAACCGCATATAACATGATGCGATTTGAAGACCCCAGCCAGAGCTGCTGTTTTCTTGTTGCGCGCTAAAGCATCCAGCCCATCCGTCCAACGGACACGTGCAGGCAAACCGATATTCCACAATGTAGCGGGGCACAATGCGGAGCAACTGCAAGTATCTCACAATCAGGACGCATAAATTTTTGAGATCCTTTAGTACTACGAAACAGCTTCATTGAAATTTATATTAACGAGCCTCTACTCCAGCCGTTTGGGCGATCAGCTCTAAAATTACAAAAATTTTTAATTGCGAAGGTCTGATTAGGAGAGCGCCAAGATTCCTCTAGTAGAATAATCTATGGAGTAAGTTTAACGATACGCTGCTTTAGGTCGTGAAAAGAAGACCAGGTAGAGCGACAATTTTACTGGAGTACATATGTTTACGCCTTCATTATTGCTTTAAAAGAGGCAGCAACAGCGTCTTTCCACACAGCTGATTGACTTGCAATTCCAGGGGAACCTTTCTTAGTCTTGACATGCGGATGGTCAGATTTAGAAGGAGAAGGGGAAGCACGACGCTTGTGAGATGGAGTGTCATTCTACCCTTCTACTTAGTTTTTTTTATCGCACCTTGGCATTCAGCACCATACCTCGGACGATCACCCGGTGTGGGTATGTCCCATGTTTACTGAGGAGAAGAGCAAGAACATGGCATTTCAACATTTGCTGACAAGCGTTAGTGAGGGAGACTGGGTCACAGTCACTTTCACCCACAGGCGTGGCGGCAGAAGAGGTGGTTGGTTGAATATTATCTACAGGCGCACAGCAAGAAGCGGAGGTAGAAGAGGTTAGTGTACCCAAAGCCGATGAGGCAGCCTGCTTGGAAATGACTTGTGACAACACATAGCTGAATTCACTGAGAATGCCATTATGTACACCATCAACAGTCTTCGTCACCGCAGCAACAACCAACTTTTTTAAGTTGCCTCCACATCAGTAGCGGTCGTGCGGACAATAATTGTGTGCGAGCTCTGTCTTCTGTCAAGAAGAGCGTAAGCACCCGAGCGCTAGCACCTGTCAGCTACATAATGTCCAAGACACTCTGTTCATCGGCACGCTTCGGACAGGTAGGATCACCAGCTGTGCGATCAGAGTGGCAAAGGCAGCAGCTAGATGACTCACAATGCAAAAGTCTGATACATGATCACCGCCGCAAACGCGGCAACGCGTTGCTGACTTGCTAGATTTGCCACTGCGACCAAACCGCCAGCAATTCTCAAGCTGTCACGGTCGGGGCTGCACTGGGTCAACACCGTATACTATAGGCCAATCGTTGATCTCACGTGGGGAAAAGGACCCTGCAAACGATGCAACAACTGATTCAGTTGGTATATGGGAGCCTCCAGCCTCTCTTTTAAAGCGGTATGCTGAGAGGATGCCAACACCGGCGTCATGAAAGATTTTCTCCTGTCGTAGCGGAGGAATTCACATTGCGGATAATTCTTTTTACACAGGCAAACTGCTCAAGAATAAACGCTTTCACCAGGAGTGAGGCGAAAAAGGTTCTCTGCAGCAAGTCTGCAACACAATTGAAATCGGCTGATTGCCACAAAATTCCTCTTCTATAAAAAAGCAGCACCTCGGAAACCTCAGATATCGGCTGGTCGCAGCCTAAACATTGTATGGCTGTGTTTGAGGTTTCGTGCTATCACTAGATTGTTCACACTATTGCGTCCGAACGAATGAGCTTATGCAAAAAGAATGGTGCCATCGTATAGAACATGAAAATATTGGCCATGAGAAATCAAAGGGCTCAAGCGGAATAGTTAGTGAATTAATGACAGCAAAAAATTTCCAAAAAGTAGGCGGGGCCAGGCCAAAAGTGGCGCCAAATTTGAAAACGCCGGTATCGTGGCACCACGTGACCGGAAGTAGGGCGGAGCCAACACCTGGCGGCAAATTTGAAACCAAAGTGTGGCGCTATCGATTACTTACCCCGCGACTATAGGGCGGCCCTACTAATCAAACCACTCCCCAAAAACATGCACCCCTTACACCATGAAGGTAGAAGACAAGCACGAGCCAAAGCCTTACATAAAAAATACAGACAGTGCGCTGCAACACTTTATGTAGATGCGGCAGAATACAAAATACCAATGCTTTGGCAATCGTTGTTGTGAACGACAATGGTGACCACATCGTCTCGGCGACAATCAAAACGAAATCCTCTGAAACGGCAGAAGAGGCGGCTATAGCCCTCGCCCTAGCACATACCCAAGGGAGCATCATCCTCAGCGATTCCAAAATGGGTATCAATAATTTCGCTAAAGGGCGAATTACAAACACCTCCCTTAGAATCCTTAACGCAACCAAATTCTCACCAAATTATTCCGAATTGATATGGGTCCCAGCCCATTCGGAGAATCCGGGGAACGAGGCAGCCCACTATAAAGCCCGAGGTTTCGTCGACCGGGCAGTGGATGAGTCTGACTCCCTGAATTTCACGAAGGACTCAGTGATCACATATCATGATCTCACCAATCATTTTAAATTAGAGAGGAGAATTTTCCCCCCTCCAGACAAAAGACTTACTAAAGAACAAGAGGTTACGTGGCGTCGTCTACAGACGAGATCGATACGCACCCCATCACTCCTCGCGCACATTTATCCAGATCTTTACAACCCAAACTGCAAACACTGTGGCCAACGTGCTACCTACGATCACATCCTGTGGGACTGCAAAATAGAGCCACCTCCGGGTGATCTAGTTACAGCTCCTTCTCTCGAGCGGTGGGAGACCGTGCTGGCTAGCTCTGACCCCAGAACTCAAGTTTTGGCGGTGGAGTGGGCGGACAAAGTCGTCGAGGGCTATGTACTCTCGACCACTTAACACGACCTCTTGCCAAGCTCTTTCCGGCGAATAAAATGTTTTACAATCAAAGTCTGAAAACTGAGATGGGCAGCTGATGGAAGTTCATTAAGTAAGACAATCAATTGTGGTATTGTGGGTTTCTACGTGGACAAAGGCCACCACCCACCGCGGGTTCGAGCTTTGCGCGAGCCAAGGGCCCCGATCAGCCGTCACCACACACCCACTGGGACACCGATGCAGTGCACTCAACCTCCGCTGGGAGGAGAGCGATTCGCCGCAAAGAAATAGGCCTCCAAGTTCACCAAGGAGACGTTTATTCACATCGTCCTTCAGCAGATACACAAACACTCAATAGTCACCCCGTCCCGGGGGCGCGCGAGGAGCAAGGCTCCGCTGCGCGCACGAAGCGACCAGAGTAATGCGCGCCGCTAGCACGCCGCTGCAGGAGAATGTCCCCGCGGCAGTGCTGTGATCTCCCTCTCGTGTCGACCGTTGGGCCGGTTGCGAGAGAGAGTGGGCAATCAACGCAAGGTACGCCTGTCGGAGGTCGCTGGACCCCGCTGGACAGGCTCGAGCCGCTGCAGGTCAGAGGACACGTGCGGGCGAGCTCGATTATATGCACTAGTCCGAGCGGCAAAGGCCGGCAGGGACAAACAGTAGGCGTACGCATCTTACGCTGTCTCGGAGGGATCTCTCTCTCTCTCTGGGCCCCGCTCGGACGGCCGCGCCGCCAAAAGCGGATCCCGAATTCCCGCCAAAAGGCGCCAATGGCAAAGGCCCTTGGGGAGCCGGGGCGGAGCTGTCGCCAAATGACAGTGATTAGTCACTTAGCCGCCTCTCCATCGCCTGAGGCGGGAGCAAGGGAAAGAGGAGAAACAACGCGGGAAGCCGGCACAGCCGCGCAAAGGCGACGGCGGAAAGCCAGGATTACCACAGTATCGATAAGGTATTGGTAAGATATCGATCAGTGATCGCTAATTGTAGGATAACTGATTGATGAGTGATCGATAAGGGATCGATTTCCGCTTTGAGGGTCTCGACTTCCGGTCACGGCTCTTAGTTGACGTCAAAAGTGTGGAAGTGCTACGTAGACGTCTTTTTGTGAGGTCATAGGGTGTGACGTCATAAAGTTGGACGTGAAGCTTACGCATTTCTGCATTTCAATGAGTACAGTTTTTATCTCGCTTCTCATGGCTCATAGAATACTTCAAGACTGCTGCATTTCACCAATGGTCATGTCAACCACGATAACGCACTTGATATTGTCACGTTGTAGTGACGGCAGTCCAGCGGTCAGGAAGACACCGGAAAGACTTGGAAATGAAGCTCTTTAATTTGGGCTGACTTGCGCCCGCAAAATAACTGAATCACTCGGTGGCGGCGTAAGCAACAAGCGTGCTTGTCAATCGTCGTGCTTGTCAATCGTCGAACTACGAATGTCAGCTGCTCGCGGCATCGCTCAATTTAAAGCCGGCAAGGAAACTTCGAGATAACAGGTCGAGATCATCTAGAGTAGCCTAGAAACACGTCGATGCAACTGATCATGGCTGTGAACAATCGAGATTAGTCCGGTCGCTTCTCGCGTCACGAACAAAAATGATAACTGCCCTTTCCTGCAGCCTTGAGCGTGAACGAACAAACACTACAATGATACGTGGCATTACCCCCCTTCCAAAGAAGCATCGTCTCGATGCTTTAAAATGGAATTAAACACGGAGAATGCTTCGAGAACTTAGAGTCCTTTAGCGTTCCTAATAAGGTGCAAGGGCCGCGGTAAAATCTTCAAGTCTGGCCGTGTCGTCGTCGTCGGTGTTGTAGTTTTTGTCGTCGTATTTGTCGTCGTCGTAGGGATCGTCGTCGTCTTAGGGGTCGTCGTCTTCGTAGGGGTCGTTGTCTTCGTAGGGGTCGTCGACTTCGTAGGGGTCGTCGTCTTCGTAGGGGTCGTCGTCTTCGTAGGGGTCGTCGTCTTCGTAGGGGTCGTCGTCTTCGTAGGGGTCGTCGTCGTCGTAGGGGTCGTCGTCGTCGTAGCGGGCATGGTCTTCTGTTTTCGTCGATGGAGGATCTTAGTTCTTGCGCTCAGAAGCAACCTCACCTCCAGAGGCTGCTTTATTCAGTTTAACCTTCGGGGCTGGGAAGGCGTCCACGCACTGCGTAGCCTCGGTTAGGAGATACTTAGCGCGGTGACGATGGCGACGGACAACGCGATAGGCGGCTCGGCGATGAGTATCCTTCCCGACGCAAAAAATCCTCGATTTCAGCTGGTCGCTGGCTGGGTCGGGGTCGTGGGGCGTCGTAAGGGAACCCTCGGATGCCCATTCTCCTGTATGGGCAGTACCGGAGAATGTGACCGGCTTCTCCGCAGTGGAAGCATTGTGGGCGGCGCTGGTCGGGTGTTCTCCACTCGACGCATTTCCTCGGCCGTGTACGACGCTCGTAGGACGGGCGAGTTGGGGCGAGAGGGCGGCGCTTCAGCGCAGCTGGCTAAGGGCGATAGGGGCTTGGGTGCCATCGTCGAGGTACAGGACGGCGCACTGCTGCGGTGTAAGTCATGGCTGGAGGCTCCAGAAACTGCGTGGTAGACTGGAGTCAGGTCTTGCGGTGAATAACTCAAAGGGCTGGCGTCACGACTTGCAGGGGTTGTCCGGTACCTGGAAGGCTACCCAGCACCTCCACCAGATGTCACGTTGTAGTGACGGCAGTCCAGCGGTCAGGAAGACACCGGAAAGACTTGGAAATGAAGCTCTTTAATTTGGGCTGACTTGCGCCCGCAAAATAACTGAATCACTCGGTGGCGGCGTAAGCAACAAGCGTGCTTGTCAATCGTCGTGCTTGTCAATCGTCGAACTACGAATGTCAGCTGCTCGCGGCATCGCTCAATTTAAAGCCGGCAAGGAAACTTCGAGATAACAGGTCGAGATCATCTAGAGTAGCCTAGAAACACGTCGATGCAACTGATCATGGCTGTGAACAATCGAGATTAGTCCGGTCGCTTCTCGCGTCACGAACAAAAATGATAACTGCCCTTTCCTGCAGCCTTGAGCGTGAACGAACAAACACTACAATGATACGTGGCAATATTGTCAAGCATTTGTGTAACATTTGCCTTCACTCCGTGCTGGTAAGCAAAATATAGATTTTAACCTGTTACTCCAACTGTTTTTCTTCATTAGTAATCATGATTCGCTATTGCGGAAAACTCCGGCTCTGCACAGTTTTGATCCAGAAACAAATTGTTAGTTTCAATAAGGCACAACTGTATATGCGTTGATTGTTTTGAGAGTTTCAATAAGGCACAACTGTATATGCGTTGATTGCTTTGAGAACATTAAGCGTCTGCTGTGGTGTTATTGTTTTGGCACGACATCAGATGAAATGCTGATGAAACAGAGCTGCACTAGTCGGCACATGTCGGCTTTCGTGGCGACGCGATTCTTGATAAATGAGAGAGGGCGTGCAATTATGTTTTCTCGGTTTATTCTTGTGCTCCTCGCCTGCGTCACCATCAATTTTTCAGCGCATAAGTTCAATGCGAACAGACCACAAGGCTCCGAATGGATGGATGACCATCTGCTCCTGGTCACGAAGAACCTTGGTATACCAATTAAGCAAACAAGGCAAGGGGAATGAGGGGCTCGTTATAAATATGAGAGAAGCCAACAGCCACAGAAACCAAGGGGCACAGGGGATTTTTTTCTTAAATTAATTTCTTTATTTTGTGGTGTTGATCAATTTTATAACATTACTGTATATGTTATCGCTTCAAGCTAACTTATTAGAAAAGCAGAAGAAAAAACAACCACATGCCGCCGGTGGGATCCGAACCCACGACCTCCGAATTACGCGTCTGGTGCTCTACCGCTGAGCTACGGCGACGGCTGTCAAATCTTCTGCTGTTCGGGGATATTTATGTTTACAAATAACCTAACCTTGGGAGTGTTCACCAGCGCCACCCACGTTCTTAAGCGGCGGACGTAGCACGTCCTCAGTTACCGCTCATGTGACGTAGAAAGTCATCGAACGGCGAGAGTGGAAGCTGTGTGAGAACCCTCTTATGCTTCCTATGGCGTCAAGGCTGCCAGAACCGAGGCCCTCGCTAAGCAATTAAGAAAACAAGGCAAGGGGAATGAGGGGCTCGTTATAAATATGAGAGAAGCCAACAGCCACAGAAACCAAGGGACACAGGGAATTTTTTTTTAAATTAATTTCTTTATTTTGTGGTGTTGATCAAAAATGCCTTTAGAATACTAAACCTACACAAACACGGAAATGTGTGGTTTATTTTGCCGTCAAAGAGAAAGTAAAATTGTTACAATGACAGCCAACAATTTTCTCAGGTGTTCTACATGTCCAGCGCTCTGCGAAGCTAATACCCGTTGAACTCGACGTTGAACACGCTCACTATAGTTGCAGTTGATCTGCCAAGATGGGAGTAGGCTTCACAAGTTGCCGTTTTGTGTTAATGCCACTCATATTGCTAACGCAGTAAAACAAAGAACAGGTCATAGCTGGCTCCCTCCTCTTGTCGCTGCTCCGCGAATGCCAGCAACTATCTTCTTAAGCTATAGCAGCGGAAATGCTAGCCGCATATCGGAGCGGCACCTGACGCCGGTTTCGATCTACGTCCGCAGCGCGTAAAGTCGGAGCGAAGGTACAGAGACGCCTGGAAGGAAGAACTAGCGGGCGTGCCCCGTTCGGTGGCGCTGAACACACTTTTGCCACAATTTTCAACCTCCCGCAATATTGAGATATTTTTATGCAGTGATGACGGCAGTCTGCCAATCAGGAAGACAGCGAAAAGGGCTCTGAAAAGAAACTATTATGCTGACTGAGCTCCCAAATAACTGAATAATTCAGCGGCGTTAGCAGCAAAGAAAATTTATTGAAAACTCAAAATACGAAAACAACTCAGGTTCAAAAGAAGACAAATATGTCTCATGAAACAAGACCCGCAAATGCAATGCTCGCTGTACAATAGGGGACCTGCTCTACAGCGCGCACCGAAAACTAGCAGCAGTCAATTTCAAGCGGCGAGTTATAAATCGACACTTTTTGATGCAGTAACTGAGACGAGCAAGCATTCGTACTCACCTAGTGTACCTTGTAGGCCTCAGTGTTGCAAATTCACCCAGCTACAAATATTGCGACTGTGCTTTCCAGTTTGCACATACAGATTCCAGTAGAGCGCCGGCCAAGCAGCCTAAGGAAAGCTGCCTGATGGGCTGTCCACTGGCCTCTTGCAGGGTATCAGTCACAATAGCTCCACACCCATTAAAAGGTAAAAACAAAATAAAGGGAAAGATTGGCGAGTGCAAAAAGGCGGAAGGTGAGAAAGGATGAAGAAAAGCAAGGAAATAATTGTAAGTAGTCTACAGCACATGAGCCACTACGAATGTGGGGCTTCAGGCACCACCCTCCCGTGGTGGTCATGTAAGTATATTTACTGTATGTGGCGGGTGGACCATTTCCGCAGGAAACCCTGCTCGCACATTGTAAACAGCACACCGTTTAAAAAGTTCCTTTGCAAGGCTGTCAGTCGTGCAAGGAGGGGTACATTTCTGGGTGCAGCCGCAAAGCATAAACGGCCACATTTCTGTTCTGCACCAACTCAGGCCGATTAACCTCACAACTAAGCACTCGAAAGCGCCGAGTTGTCTCGCCGTGCGCAAGGCCAGCCTAGAGAATGAGCGCGTGGCTAACCGGCGGAAAGTGCATGCCACAACACAGTCATCCTTTTGATGCTCTTCTTTTTCTAAGCGACCACAAATGACGCACCTGTGGTCTGGTAAGATTCCGAACCAAAGAAGCCGCTCTTCAGTCGGCAGTACCTCCACGCGACGCGCCTGCAGAAATCCCTGACCGCATTGGGTAAATCGGGGCGGTGGACGTCCTTCCGCTTCGAGTCGGGCGTTTTTAGTGGATCAGCGTCCCGTGGCAGTGCAGCAAGACAAAACGTCTCGCACAGACGAGATGCGGCCATGTCATTCCAAGCCTCTTCTGGGAGAGCTTCCAGGAGCTGTGTGAACATGCGCGCTGCTGCGGCGTAGTGCGGCAAAGGGGTCACTGCCTCAGGTGCACTATTCTCAAGGGCACGGGGCACTAGCGAACGACAGTGGCTCCCTAGCCAGTACAGAGCAGGGCCTGCCTACATAAAGTTCCTGACCTACAAGGCACATCGTCCATTTCGCGCATAAAACTCTGCAGTACGTTACCAAGCAGGGCATGCTCCATCTTCTCCTAGTGCGCGCAAGGCGGAGGCGGGTTAGCGAAAATAGCTCGGTTCGGTCTTCCCCGAAAAAGCCTACCATCAAAGTGTGTAGTTCACGTACTACTGGAGAAGGAGCTAGTGCGACGCGTGCAGCATACCATTGCTTGCTGCACAATAAGTTTTTCAGAAGGTATGCCCTCTCTATCAACGGCAACGAAGGAGCGGCGAAAGCATCTACTTGCTTCTGCACTGCTGCGACCAACCTCTGCCACATACGCAGACAGATGCCTCTCGCTCAAAACATGATTCCAAAAATGATGACGTGTTCGAAATGGGCAAGCACGCTCGGGAGCATGCCAGACGAACTCCCCAAGCCTGACATTTCCTTTCCTTCCACTTGCCGCCGGAGAGAGAGCCATTTTCCTTCTACACGCGGCAAAAGCTCCCCAGGCTGTCTGCATCACGCAAGAGCAAGGTGACGTCGCCCGCGTTTGCAGTAACTTTCATCGGCTTCTGGCAGGGCCTGGCCTCGAACCAAAGCCGAGCCCTTCACGTGTAGCAACAAAGGATCTATCGCGAGCACGAAGAGCATTGCGAAAGCGGGCACACCTGCCTTACGCCTCGTGGCACCACAAAGGGCGGCGTAGAAAACCTATTTGAGAGGACGTCGGAAACCATACAGCAGTGCAGCAGTCGGGTGAGTTCAGGGAAGGCTCTCGGAAAGTAGCAGCAGCTAAGGATCCCTGCCAAGTACGAGTGTTTTAACCTATCGAACGCGTTTTCTTGACCCAGGCTGACCAGGACTCCACTAGCACCGCGCGCATTCGTGTACTCGACGAGATCCTGAATCAAGGTTGGTGAGCTGATAATACTATGTACAGGAACACAGCCATGGCGATTAATAAGCTAAGTAAGGAGCAGGTTAATAAGTTGAGCAAGAGCTGGAAGAATTTCGTAGTCTGTGTTTAGTAGCGTAATAGGGCGCACCTAGAAGGCTTTCGCCCGTCTGTGTCCGGCTTTGGGGACAACACGATCCGCCCCTCCCAAATGAGCGCGGTATGAACTCCCCAGCAAGTGCGCTATTGATGGTTTTAACTAGCGTAGGACGGATTTGCTGCCAGCATGGGCGGTAAAACTCCACAGGTATGCCATGAGTGCCTGGAGAAACGCCTGCGTTCATGCCCCGCAGGAGAGATGGCACAGCGGCGGGAGTGGCTTGACATACCACAGATGCGGCGGCTTCTTCGCTAAGTCCTAGAAGGAGGCAGCCAAACTGCGGCGGCCGAATTTCTATGGAGTCAAAATTCTAGGCGGCCATGTAATGTGCGATGTCAGCGCACGTTTAATAACCGGAGGTGGGCGATATTTGGGACGTTAAACCGCATAAACCTAAACACTGTTGAAATCAGGAATGCAGTTAAAATTCCCGATGAGCAAGAATGCGTGACTTCCCAAAATAAAAGGAGAAAGTGAGACAACGTAGTCGTTAGTCTGCGAATCGTTGAGAGGCGCGTATACAATGATGACACGTATCTTCCGATGGCCATACAAAAGACCAGCGCAATCGCCCTACCTGACGTGTCCAACACAGGGGGGGTCCCAAGCAACAAGATTCCGGTAAACACGAGCACTCCCACACCATGACTTCGAAAGAACTGAACGAAAAATAACTTTAAATACAAAACCGGCCATAAACTCGCGTACGTCACCACAGTTGCGAAAATTACACTTTTGACCAAAGTACACTCCTGCAAAAAAATACTCAGTTTTCTGGCATCGGGGAAAGGGAAATACCTCACGCTGCATGTCCGCGTTGCAAAAACCTTGAATATTGAACGTTAGGATGCTAATGGACCTAAACGAGTGTAAAAGAAAGGTAGCCACCTTGCCACCAAGGGTTTTAAAATCCATGGCTTGATCAGAGAACTCACAACGAGTGGCGCTCCGCTCAGGCGAGTCTACGCGAGGGTTTTTTAAAGTGCAATGGCGTGTGACGCGTCAGTGTCGCTGAGCGACGAGTTATACAAAGGATCCCGTTGGACGCAAGTAGGCTGATTGTCGATAGGCTGCAGGCCGGATGGGCTGGCACGACCTAGAGACTAGATGCCGTCGGACGTGATGCACAGCGAGTGCTGAGCGAAACCCCTCCTCGCTGTCCACCTGATCTGCACTCGTTGTTTGGGAAGAGCACGTAATTGCGGAACTGAACGTTCCGTCATGCTTTGCCGCAGCCTTGGAGGGCGAAGCAACAGGGTTAGTGCGGGACAATGAAACTCTGTCAGCATTTGCCTCTGGCTCTTGTTCACTACCGGGGCCGGTAGTGATCTTATCGATCATGTGTTCACCCGGCATCACTGGCAACATCACTGCTCGCTTTGCTTGCGTTTGCTCGTTGGGTTCTGCTGATAGTGGCTGCCTGCTTGAGAATGGGCTTTGCCTCCTGCTCCTTCAACGGTGTGGTCTTGACTGAACCGATGTGGTCAGTGGGAACTGTAATACTCTCAGTGGCGTTGGTAGCGGGATGGAAAGTGCTACCGGGTGCCTCGGCACTCTCTCCGTCTGGTGACTTGCCAACGTGACACTCGCCGTTAGCCACGTTGGCGGTCGTGGTTTCTTCACGAACCCTGTGCAGCGCATGTGCTGATGCCGCGTAAGGTTTGTGCTCCGTGCAATCAACTGTGGCGTGGCGTCCTCCACAGCTACACAGCCCTCCTTCGCATGCTCGCAGACAGCGCAGCGCTCACATTTCGGTGGCTTGCACGCCGCCGCTAAGTCGCCTGCCAGGTTGCACTTCGCACACACTCGCTTCACATCCCGGTACTATGGCATGACATTGTGGCCTTGAATTCTCATAAAGTTCGGTACCAGAGTTAGAATTTCCAGGCAGACAACACGCGTGCCCGTGAACTTGCTTGCGTTATCCTTGAACTGGACGTGCTGGGCGCCACGTGGTTTCCCATAGGATGCCAATTCAGCAAGCCGGACATTATCTGACACGTAGGGGTGCAGTCGGTAGACTGTGACCTAGACAACCGGCGAGCCCGCAAGGTCTACCGGCACGCGTTAGTTCCCGAGGTTTACAGACCCGGACGCAGGCAACTTGGTCGCATATGCAGAGGAGCGTACGCAGACGAGGCACTTGAAGCCACCAATATGCTGCAGATACAGCACGCCGTGAGCACCTGTAAATTCATCGACCGCGTCTATGACGACGTCGTGACTGGCGGCTCCTTGTGGAGACAGTACGTCGAAACAATGCGCTTTGGGAGACGTCTTAAGAGCTTGTTGGGCGGCTCCAGTGCCCGTCGCTGGCCGGTCGCAGGCCCCGACGGCGGACGACTCGAGCACAGGGCGAGCTAGCTCACGGGCAAAGCGTAACTCAGTGGTAGCATAAAAATCAGGATCAACGAGCGTGCTCGTCGGTCGTTGAACTGAATGCCAACTGCTTTCGGCCGCACTCAATTTAAAGCTCGCAAGGAACCATGGAAATAAGGCGCCAAAGCAATTACAACAATCTGGAACACTGAAGAAGCAGGCGTGCCTGGCTCCGATCATTACTGATAATACTTGCCGCATCTAGCGTCACGAACAAAATGGGAAAAACGAGTGCCGGTCACTTGAACGTGAACAAAGGAACAGTGCAAAGATTCGTGACATTATGACAAAAAAGTTCATCGGAGATATAGAGGATAGCAGTTCCCAACTGATGAGACAGCTATCCTATTACTACTGCGGACACGAAATGCTCTTCCTTAATCCGTCGCTCTCTTTGGGTGAAGGGCTGCACTCCTATTTTACTTGCTTGAGATGAACAATAGCGGCCGATAAGAAATTATTCATATGGGGCTAACGTTTAATCCCACTACATTTAGCCTCGAGAATAACTAATGTCTAGGGCAGCCCAGCTCTTCCCCGAAAGGAGCAAATTTTAGTTTGAAACGATGGAAAATAAATTTAGAGGGATACTTGAACTCAGTCTGACGGTGCAACGCCGCAGTGTTAATGGTTATTTGCTACTTTCTTTCAGAATTTCAATGTCGTCCATGCACTTGCCTAGAACGCTTTATCGGCGTACCCTGTCGAGGATTTATTTTTTTTAATTACGTTGCCAGGCGGACTCGTACAATTTTAAAAGACATGAGCACAATCCATGAGAATCTCATTGCACGATAAGGTCATGTTTCGAGCCTTTGGCCATTAGCTAGACTCCTCCGTGCTCCTTTAGCGCGCTCTAGACAGGTGTGAGGATGACTGTACCTCTTTCGAATTGCACACACTCATTAGCTCACATCAGACCACATACTAGACCACGTGATTCATGAAGCGCGCAAGGTCTCAGTTTAACCATGTCGACCGAACATGCCTCAGTGGCTCCGCGCACTGGCGGATTGCGTTGAATAATGTGCATGCAAAAAAATGGTGAGGGCGGCAGCTTTTGAGGTCGCTACCCTCAACGTTAGAGGCTTGCGGAATCGGCGGCAGCAGTACGAGTTAAAGCCCCTATTTGAAAGCTGTAGCGTGAATGTAGCTGCAATTCAGAAAACTAAGCTGTCTATGGATGACAATACAGTAATTTCTCTTGTCTACCGCGATATAGTATTATTGATATAATAGTATTGTCGCCCGTTCGAAAGGCTTGTCTTCAGGGCGTATGCTTTTTTGAAGCAATAGCCTTAATATGGCTGCCCTGTAGTATTGCAATGATGATCAGAGGCGCCTCATATGTTGTGACCTCGCCGCTCCGGCTCAGCAGTACCGAATTATTTGTGTGCATTCGACGGTAAAGCAGCAAGATAGACAAGTGTTTTCTTTCCATTGGCAAACCTCCTGCGCACAGATCGCAAAATTTTACTGCTAGGAGATTTCAGTTACGTATGTAACCATGAGAATCGATCGGTTTATCACGGACGTTATGTCCCTAGTTCTGCTATTCTTATCGACTTAGTTTTTGAGCACAACCTTGTTGACGTTACCTGGCTAAAAAACCGTAATCAAATTAATCAAACCTATTCCGCTTAAAACATCTGTTCGACATGGCTGCCCGCTATGGCTTTGTTATCTTGATCCCTATGTCGTAGTATTATAAACAACACAGCAATTCGTGGCATCTCACTATCATAATGTGAAATTAAGGTTTTAGCTTATGCTAATGACTTTGCCCTTTTCTGTTCTTACAAAAAGAGTGTGCTAGAGGTTTTTCGTGTAACTGAGCAGTTTTGTAATAGTTCCGGTAAGCAACTTAACTTTGTAAATGAAAGGGGTTCTTGGTAGGTCACTGGGCTTCTGGGTAGGTCACCAAGCATTTTTGGTGGCATCAGTTGTTACTCCGAAGATTTACAGTATTTTCAGTATGTTGGGGTTCCCTTGCATCAGTATCGCAATAGTGGTCCTCATTGGGATTCCCAGATCGTACTAGTCAGGCGACAAAACCCAGGTTTGGATGTGCAGGGAGCTACCTCTATTTGCCCGAGCACAAGTTTGCAATACCAACCTTGGTTTCGAAGCTTACGTATGTCATGCAGGTGCTTCAATTTGTAAGGAAAACTGTACAGGCAATTCATAAATTTTCGCGACTTTTGTCTGGCGCTCGCAACGGAAACCTAAAAGTCGAAACAATTTGCTTCTCCCTCTTAAGGCTGGTGGAGCTGGTGTTCAGCACTTGTTTGCTCATCAGCTTGCTCCAAGGTCTGTCTTTTTTAAAGCAGCAAACCATCCCTTCCTCTTAGCTATGATTAACAGACGATTAATTGCTCATTTGCCTATTCTGTCTGCGCACCCTGCTCATAAGAGTCAGGGGCCTTTTGGGGGTTTTCTTAAAGAAGTCTGAGACACATTCTATTTCCTCACTCTTCGGTTTTCCTTACAAGTACTATACAGATGACAGATGACAAAAATTTTCATTGAAAAGTTGTTTCCTGTAGTGATCTATTTGCGGCCTAAACTCTCCTTTCTAGACAACAGTGTATTAAAGCGGGTATAACGGATGTGTTTTCAAACGGCCACAAAAACTTTCTTTTTTAAACTTTTCGCGTCAACTTCACCTGTAAAAACATGGCTTCGTGAAAAGAGACTTTTATGCCGTGGTCTGTGAACTGTCCCTTATGTCAGCAGTCAGAAACTATTCCTCATTTCTTTGTTTTGTCGTGATGCCACGTTTTTTTTTGGACGTTCTTCAACTGACTATCAAAAAGGACGCAAACCTCACGCTATAAGCTATAAGATTTTTGCCTGCAATCAAAAGTTCTAAGCTTCCATGTGATCTTTTAGTGCTCATAGGACTGTGTAGCCTGTGGAGGGGCCGCATGACAAAACGCCATGCAGAGCCCCCACGTTCATCGAAGTGTGCTTTCAGAGAGCAGTGTGCTATTGTGCGGGGGGTATATGCTGCGCAGGGTCGACCTCCTGCATCGCTCCCTTTACTCGATGCATGCGCGTGTCTTCCGGAATTTTGATGTGCTGAAAAAGTGAGACCTGGATTCTGGTGAGATTGTGTGTGACAGGTTGCGTGATTCGACCTGGTTAATTCAAGCTTGAACTGTGTCATGGAGGGAGTACCTCCATGCAATAATGAAAAAGGTGCCTCAAGGGCCTGAGGGTAGAGTGTCTGACTCGAAACTCAAGGAAGGGTCATGAGTTCGATTTCCAACTAATTACTCCAAGTTTATATTTAGCGTTATCAATTTACTTTACATCCTTACGTGTAATAATACATTTCAGTCATACTACGAAATTATAGTGACAATTTAACTCGAGTTGTGATGATTTTAATTCCGAAGCTCCCTGCCTGACGTCACAACCCGTTCGGCAAATCCTGAATTAGTGTGACGACGGACAAGGATTTTCCACCGAACGTCTGCTCTAACGCTATTGCGTCAAATACAATTAGAGTGCACAAAGGATGAGTTCTTTGTGTGCGATACAGCGGCGTGCCGCTTACTTGACAAACTGCTTCACGCCTGACTACAGCCGCGGTGACAGCGGTATTTCATGCGTGTCCGGTGGCAGCATCCAGCTCACAGTTCCTTCACAGCGCACTGCGCCTGGTAGATTTTGCGCCAGCACTAATGCGAGAAGACAGCGACTATAAGTGCCGTCTTTCAGATGCAAGCGCGAAGGGGTAACCTCTTTTGGACGACAGCTCTATCTGCTCCGTTATTTTGAACATCTCGTGGAGAGCTACGGCAGCAAAGCGAAAAAGAGAGAGATTTTTCTCTTCCGTTCAACCGCATTCGTTTGGTGCGGATTTGCGAAACGGACTTCGGTAATCAGTCGCTAATAAACGTGACTAGCTGCACGACTTGACGATTGACTTGCAGCTTGCCAGAGAAGTGAAAATTGCTTTTTAGCGGCATGAAGAACTTACCACGGTTAGGATGGAGTGGCGGTGGCTTAATTAGTGTCAAAACTAAAATTATTTTTTTTGGGCGGCTGGACCAGTATATAAATAGTCGCCGACACCTTCGAGGACGTAACAGGAACAAGGCAAGAGCTGATAAGGGGGCATTCAGTTTAGGTAGAGGCATAAAGTAAATCTTTAGCAAGGTAGTTGTCTTGATTCAAAAAAAAAAAATTCTTTTAGGCGCAAGGAATTTTCCTGTCACTTTGTCGAGATGACAGCCCCAACTCCAAAAAAGCAGCCTGAGTGATCCAAATAAGCCGTGTGGTTAAGCGCAATTCAGAACAACCGCAGAGCTGTGAATAGCCACAAAAAAGGAGGAAATAGAGAAATGAGAAAAGACTTAAGGTTATGCATCAAGTAGAAAGTCAAAAGGAGCGTTAGTCAGCGGCTTTGCGGGTAAACGTTTAATTTCGGAATATAGAAGGAGAGCTGCATGATCGAGACATGACACCGGACAAGCTGGTCAAGCTGTCATGTATTGCTGATAATAAGGCGCGAAAGTCTGCTCAGACTAAGGTTAATTCTAGCATAAGCCTGGACCTCTGATACATTGCCATAGATAAGTCAAATGGAGACCTTAAAAATGAAGAAATGCGCTAGCCAGTGTTTCAGCAGGGCCATTTTGGAAACACCCGTACAAATAGAAACTCAGCCCTCATGTACGGTGTTAGTGGGGTTCGGGCGTGGCTGGGAGCATACGGCGCCCAGGTCCTTGACCGTCCTACCATGGCTGCCGTCGTTTGAAGGAGCTGGATGACCAGGGAGTAAGCGGTTGATATACATCATGTTCGTAATTACGGCTTAAGAACAGTGTAAAACAGTTCCCGCATCTTTCAATCGCGTCTTAAAGGGTGGGCGTCTTAAGAGTCCACGAGGGAGGCGTGGCTTGTTTATGAGAGATTATTTGGTAAGGTTCACACTGGCGCAGAATCACACGTACTCGCACTCGTGGACACGTCTTAACGAGGAGGCGAGCTTCTGGGTTCGAAGCGCGTCGATACATTGACTCGAAGACGTTAAATGACCAGGCGGACAGCATGGTTAAAAATCATTACCACATGGCCAGTACAAAGACACTGCCCAAAGTAAGATGGCACTTGCTAGCTATTTTTTTCTCTAGAGAAAGTAGTGCCGTTCTTCCTTCTTACTCTCACTGACTTCCAGGCGCACCGTAACCATGCGTTCTGTGCTGTGTGCCCATGAAGTTCTGTCGGTTAATATAGGCTAGGAAGAACGAGAACTAACGATGTGATGAGATTCCAGTTTGGCACACCATTTATTACGGTTTGGATATTATGCGGCGAAGAATTTCAATTCTGTTGAGCACAACAAACAGGTACAGATTCCATGTCCTGTGCCTGTTTTTGCAGCCAGGAATGCATTGACAAAATTTGTTTGGATTTTTCCTTAAGCAACAATGAGGAAGAAACGGGTAGTAGGTGGCAAAGTGAAACAAGTGGTCATTAAGCTTGCCTTTCGTGTCGCTTGTGGTGGGTTCGAGGTATTTCGCTAATCATTTTGCGGTACACGTTGGAAGTGTTCACGTTTCGTGTCTAAATAATATGAACGCAGTCACATTTTAAAATGAAATGTTTTCGTTATTTGTGGCCTCGTCAGGCTGAATACCTTCTCCGCACAATATTTTCTGTCTCGGGCGCTGCGTTCATACAGCTGCTCAAAGGTACTGGGCCTAGCCAAGTCCCGCCAGCAATGTTCCTTCCGCACGAGGAACGAAGAGGAGAAAAAAAAACGAAGAAATTTCTTGCTGGAATCTCATCGACTACCTTGCTAAAGCTGTCAGTATTTTTTTTATGCTTCATTATTTTTCGAATTATTCTCTCTTTTCTCTCTTTCACTCTCTCTCCAATCCAAACTCCTTTATATATATATATATATATATATATATATATATATATATATATATATATACATATATATTATTATTATTATTTTTAATTATTATTATTTTTTGTTTTGTTTTTTCATCCTCTCCGTGCCCTTCTTGTGGTAGACTCCCCGGTGTTCCTCTCCCGTGTGCTTTCCTTTTGCCTTTACTATGTACAGGTCTATGTACAGGTCTATGTACAGGTTTGCCTTTACCACCCGATTCTTGGCCGATCCCCCAGAGTGGGTATGTGCCATTCTGTCGTAGGCTACAACAACAACAACAACTTTCGTTCCGGCACGCGCACGGCGCAGATCCCTTCTTTTTCAATGAGCGGCCATACCCTTTGTTTCTCGCATAGCCATTCTGACTGGTTCTCTGCTCGCTACGACAGAGGCACCGCCTTGGCTCCCGACTGCAACGTGCCTGGCTTGGCCCGCTTTGACAGCAAGTGGGGTGCTGCCACGTCAAGAGCGGCCATGCTGCAGCCTGTGCGAATTGTTCTCCTGGAACGACGCCGGTCGTTCCAGGAGCTGATGACGGCCGCCTGCACAGCCTTCAAGGTTGACGGCCACCGAGGCCGCATGCACGGGAAGTGCACCCCGCTTGGCAGCTACCACCACGGCGATGTGACGTCGAAAGGCCCTTTGGTGAGTTTTGCCGACAGTCACGAACGTCGACAAAAACCGAGATTTGTTTTGATTTTATGTATCATTGGCCTAATCTTCGTTCCCTTAGTGCACTCCTCCCGACTTCAAGCTGTTGGCTGAAACAAACCCTTCAGAACGTAATGTAACCTTAACGGCGCGACGCCACCTACCCTGATTTCTGCTCAGATTTTTCACTGCGCCAAGTTTCAAAACGAAGAAGCAGGCCGCCTTTGGATAGCTACTGCTCGTTACACACCAGAAGCCAATAATGCCATTACTGACGCTTTGAACTAAAGCTTGGATTGTGCAAGCTTTTCTCCGGTTTGGCTAATTACTTGTAATAGGGTTCTCTTGAGCAGTATGTATCATATGCAAACGCGCCTCGAATATAAGTTTCCAAATGGAGCTCTCGCATATACGTTATTCAAAACCAGGTAACAAGCCACGCTTTATGTAAATGCCTTTCCGCTCTCAAGACGCGGCTATGAAGCTGCCACTTAGCTCTTCAACATGGATAAACTATGTCGAGAATTTCGCCATTCTAAGCCGAAGCAAGCATTCTCTTCTCAACCTCATGCAATCTTACGCTGTATTCATTCAGCAGAGGTGCTTTCTGCGTCAAGAACCAAAATGACGGATGTGCGCTGGTTCAGCCAGGGGCTCACGGTACAAAAAAATATTACAGTGGTTCACCCTGAAATTCAATGAACCCGAACGTGCTCAGCAGTTCGAAGAGAAAGGACCTTAAAACGAGGAATTAGCGCTGGATTGTGAGCTGTGCACATTCGAAAGCTTTCTTGAGCGCCAGACAGATCATGTGCGCCTGTCAGTGCCGATCAACAAGCGCTATGGCTGCTTTTCATGCGTTGTCATGCACTACATCAAGCCCTTGGTTCGTTCATTTTTACATATATTAATGAGAAATCATTACATAGCTCGGTTGTATCCGCAGATCTTGGCCGCAAAATGTCTCCACAAGATGACCTCACTCCAGATGAATGAATGTGCGAAAGGTTAATGATAATTAGTCATAAACTAATGGTGTTATATGCCGAGATGATGAATGAGGTCGTCAAACCGTTAACTATTGAACACAATTAAGAAATAATGTGATTAACATCATCACTAATTGGCGTGACTAATTAAGTTAGTGTTAGTGGGTCACGAGGCAAGATGAGTTCAAATTAAAAGTCAATTGTCAAGGTGATTACGTCATAGAAAAACCATATGACAATATTACTTGTAAATATGAGTTATGTGTCAAGGTAGTGACGTCACAGCAGTCATGTGACATGATTTGCAATATTTTTAGTTATTACGTCACGCCAAAGTCGCGTTACAGGATGATGCAAAATTAGAGTGATGGCGTCACACCAAAGCAATGAACTCACACAGTGGTTACAGTCCAGCATGCGACGGACGACTAGAAAAACTCAGCGACGTGCCGTTCGCGTACACACGCGGCCAATTCTTAAGCAGTATCGCGCGATCGTAGGTGGACCTGGGGTGGGCCAGTATTATAAGAAAAGGTGTCATTCTCTACGACACGAATGGAGCTATCTTTCTGAATTTGTAGTAGAATATTTAGCTTTTGTGGTGCACCAAGTTTAGAAGCTTTAGTGCCCAGTTTTATTTGCAGAAGCCAGAAAGATAGAAACAGTCAGCGGTATTTCTTTGCGAGAATTGGCAATATTTCAAACGGAGGTCGTTGAACACAGCATCAAAGTATGTGTCGGGAAAAAAAAAGTTGATAACAGCAATAACGACAAAGTGTGAGCGTTTAGTGAAAAAATTGAAGGCTTATCAAGGTTAAGCCCAGTCGATGCGAAGCATGTCCTTAGCGTTTGGAGGCATATCTTGACCGCATACACGCCCGGCGCAAAGACGCTGGCGCGGTTGCGGGCACAGAGACTGACGCGACCGCGGGCGCGCGCCGCCTCATCCGTGGTGTGACGTCACATACAACGTGATGCAGCGATGGTGGCGCCGCCGCCGCGTCGCGCGCGACGGCGCGAACCGATACGTGGAGGCCTCCGCTGGGCGACGTCCGACGGCGCCATATGAGGCCCCATCTGCAGCCGGTGTGACGTCATCACGTGACGTCACATCACGTGATCTTCAAGGTCAATGGTGGCCACCGCCGGGAGGCGACCGACGGCGCGAAATGAGGCCCCATCTGCAGCCGGTGTGACGTCATCACGTGACGTCATGTCACGTGACCTACTTGAAGGTCACTTGAAGGTCAATGGTGGCCACCGCCGGGCGTCGCGCGAAGGCCCGAAACCTACGTTAATATGCTTCACATAAAAAGGGGGGAAAAACCGTGCAAAGCGCTTAATAACATTTTAGTATCACGAACAGAGCAGCCCGTCAGCAATGGTCGTGAAAGCAAGTTTACTCTGCTCTAACATAAGACTTGAAAACATAACATAGGGAACATACGAAAGCATCTTTTTTTGCATTGCAGTGCATAATCCAGATGAAAAATTTGCGCTAAGGCTTAGCTCTGGTTTTGCAATGGACTTGTCTTCATCGACCCACTTCAGTTTTTTTTAGTCTCCTCTGAAAGATTTTGTAACAGATTCTATCAGCTTGAAGACGGAAGAGAAATGCGCAACATTTGCTAATTATTGTGTGTTCTTTTCTCTTCCAATAATGCGCGTCCTCAAATAGAATATTTCTGATAATTGAGAAAATGACGACTTCCTGCACCCCATTTTCGCCGCGAAAGTAAAGTTCCGCTTTTAGGAAGCTAGTGTTGGCTACGCAAGCATTGTTTGTGCATTCCCGGTGTTACTGTACACGTTGTCTCGTAACGTGTCTCGTGCAGCCAGCGGCCCCGGCTCGGCTCACCCGTGTACGGGGAGTCAGGCGCCTGCAGTGCGGCGCCGCACGGATCTCCACCTGCGGCGTTGCGGTTCCGCAGAAAGCAGCGTCGGCTCAGCCGACGACAACGTGCACCTCAGAGTTGGAGGAGCATGTGCACTGAGGACGCTCGGACGCAGCACGCTGAACCGCGTCCGCGGATCGCGGCCATGCTGCTGCTCCTGCTTCTCACTTGCGCCTCAGTGAGTTTGGCGTCTCGCACACTCAAAATAATTGATACTGCTTCTCATTCTTTCAATACACACTCGCACGAATCGTGACAGGGAGCAACCCAGCAAAGTGCGGCCCCTTTCATCCTGCACATTTTATATGGAGTGTAAAGAGTAGCTATTGCGTGATTACGTTCTCACGAAGGCACAACAGGTGAATGCATGCATCTGGAGTGCATGCCAGTTGAAGGGGGATGGTTTATCGGACTGAGCATCTTTTCTACTCTTTGAACATTTGTTTCTTAGCCTCAAGGTGGAGATCGCTGCGTGTTTTAAGGCACCCTAATTATTTTCCAGACAACAAAGCACGTCTTCATTTTTATCACGAAGCGTTCCCTTCCTGCATGAACCTATTTATTCCCATTTCTATGGCTGTTGAAATTCAACACCTTTCGGGTTGAATTTACACACTTGGTGCCCCCTCCCTTTTAGACCCAGCGTTTAACCTTCTTGAACGTCTCATTCTGGTTTCCTGTAGACTTACTGGTAAGTGTTTTAGTTATTTTCCTCCTCTGTGATTCACCGGACATCTCCTTAGCAGTCTTTCATTTTCTGCCCATCTTCGTCAGCCTAGGCAGATTTGCACCATCGTTGGCCTCATCACCCTTGCGTCTCTTCTGATGTTAAACCCTGACCTGACAATTTTTTAAGTACCGTGCGATCTCAGTGCATGTTAAATGATCGCAGGTAATCGAAACTTCCAGAACCCTTCACAACAGCGTCCTCATAGATTTGGGACGTTAAACCCCCATCAACCATGAACATTTTTCAGGAACAACTCTACCAGTGGCTCCTTCTGCTTCGAGCCACTTACGATTTTTGGCCGCTAACAAAAATTTACATAGCTGACCACTTGTACAGCCGGCCAAACCATTAGCTGGCGTGCGCGACGCCCGCATTTTCTGTGCTCCTGCGCTTTGGGATGAAGCAGACATGCGGAAAGCTCAATATTAAGCACTAGCTCAGTGAGCCTGTTCTTAAATTTGATATTTTCGCAAGTCTGCTCCGTCATAAGCTACAGGGGCACAGAAAACGCGGTCGTGACACACGCCAGCTAAAGATTTCGCCGGCTGTACCTCTACGGAGCGCAGCCACCGTGGCTGCCGCGATGTAAAATGCAACGCGTCCGCAGGAACGTTCAGGAGCAATCCTTATCGACTACCGCGGGTATTCCATGGGTCGCAGGCTTTATTTCCGGAGGTGATTTCAGAATGTTCCTTAAAGGTGCACTGAAGAGGATTCTGAACTTGTCTTTTTGCCGCGGGAACTCGATCTACAAGTTCCTAGCATTATTAGAAACTGCAACTTATTGCCTTGTATTGCCGATTTCCCTAATTAAATCGAATTAATGTCCGGCTCCCGCCCCTTTTTTTTTAATTCTGCCTCGTACGATGGGCGGAGTCGACCAACGCGTGAAGTTCCTTTCAGCCAGCTCCATGGAGGCTTTGCTTTCGCTGTATTTTGTTTTTTAGGTTTCCATGAATAAATTGTTTCATTCGGAGATAATATAGCCGCAAAAGAAGCCTGCAGAAATAAAAATACGCGCGGACTATTTGTTACTACGGACTACTACGTATTACTCCGCCGGTGGCAGAGCGGCAAGCCGCCACGGGACTGGGTGAAAGGCACTCCACGCGTTGGTCGACTCCGCCCATCGTACGAGGCAGAATTAAAAGAAAAGGGCGAGAGCCGGACGTTAATTCGATTTAATTTGGGAAATCGGCCACACAGGGCAATAAGTGGCAGTTTCTAAGAATGCTAGGAACGTGTAGATCGAGTTCCGCGGCAAGAAGACAAGTTCAGATTTCTCTTCAGTGCACCTTTAAGTAACTACAGTGGAACTAAGGGGAATTAAAACTATTTAGGCAATATTCTTGACGGTGCTCCGGCAGCCTTTGTAACCTGAGTGGCCTGTGTGCGACTGCTGCGACCTGTGTAAGCCAAGTCGCTAATTCACCAACAAGTACTCTTTTGTTCTTCTGTGTCTACTGCGCAGGAGGTCGATCGCCTGGCCGTTGGACAGTTCACGACGGGCCTGGACTGGCGCCTTGGGTGAAGGCGGTACTCTGGGCGTTTTTTTTATTACTTTTTGTTACACGTTAAGAAACGCGAGATTTGAATGATAGCCTAAGCGAATAAAATCGATGCCATCAGGTATTAAGGGCTCTTGTACTTTTATTCAGTGATGTAACGCATTTTGTGGAGATATAGTAACCGTGATTTATTAGAATAGCGTCACTCTTTTTAACCCCAATTTTCGTGCTATTCAGTTCGCGGTAACAGAAAATCAAGGCACCTTTCAGAGCTTCAATCCGAAATGTCAATAAAGAAGTTCTCAAAAATCTTTTTACTTTAACAGAACACTGCACGTACACCAATTTCTCAACAGAACGTCGCCGCTGGTTATTGAGTCACTGAGGGCGAATACTATTTAGTAGAGTGTGAAATTCCTCGCATTTGAAGATTGCTACCATTGGCCGAGAGCCCATTCCTGGAATTTCAGTCCGAATAAAGAGGGAAAACGACAAAGGAAAGAAAATACTTAGACGTCACAAGCTGGTCTGGTTCAAAAGCTTCGCTCCCGAGCACGATGGCTTCGCTAAACCTTGGCTTCGTGACTGCGACTTCATTAATAATAAAAAAATAAAGGGCCGCCGCAGTGCCTCAGTGGTTATGTGCTTAGCTGCTGACCCGAGAAACGCGGGGTTGATCCCAGCCCCGGCGCTTGAATTCCGGTGAAGGCGAAATGCTAGAGGCCTGCGTACTGTGCGGCGTAAGTGGACGTGGAGGAACCCCAGGTGGTTAAAATTTCCTGAGGTCTTTACTACGTGTCCCTCGTAGACTGAGTCGCTTTAGGACGTTAAACCCCCATAAACAATAAATCATGAATAATCAAATATTCCCCTCATAGTATGCCTAGTCCAGCTTCCACTGTTGGTTTTTCTTGGAATGATGTCCCAAACGCACGACTGTCACATTTATGTTTCCAAGAATCTGTGGCGGTAGCTTCTTCAACCACGCGTCGCCTCAGTGAACTGGTGTAGAACATGTGAAACACCCTCTGCATGATAAAATATCAGGTCTTTAAGGTGGGGATGTGCGTAACACCCATAACACGTGCGCAGCTTTCAACATTAACTCAACTATTTCGTCAGAGAGCCACGCTTCGATTTCATGGAACAGGAGTGCCGCCGAAAGGAACGTTTGGTATGTCAAATGCGTCGTTGCGCTCCTTATATCGGCACCGGTCGGCCGTGGAGGAAACAACCCCGCTATTTTCTGTTCTTTTGGATTGGTTACCCCGCATCAATGCAAAATGCATTCGATAACATTGCTTGCTAAAAATGGTAGCCTAGTTGTTTTTATAGCAGCGGCTGCGACGGGAGACGATCTTTTCTAACTCTCCAGAAACTGGCCGATTAGTCACAAAGATTCAAAGGATTGGAAAACACAACGCTTTTAAATTACGGCCGCAGGAGTACAGTACCACAGACTGCGCATTGCGGTCATGGCCTGCAATTCGTTTAATGGAAAAAGGTTAAGAATAAATGGCATTTAAGCTTTATCTACTCCAAAAGCCACATTTCTCGTAAGTCACCGGTCCACGTGGATCACCTCAGCACACATGACACACATGACCGAAGAGAGCAGGCAATCTTTCATTCACGCAACCCATGCCCAACGTAAGACCGCACTTGCAACAGTTAACTCCTAAAAACAGCAATCATTGTGAGAAACAACAGCCTCAAAAAATATGCTATGGTTTCACTCTGGTTAAACCTGGAATGACGCGATAGGTACTGCTGGCCGAGTGGACTCGCTCAGTCAAATTACAAAGTCACGCTTTCGCCGCTCCGTTTCGCAGGGCGTTCTTTCTTCGTCGTCCCTGGACATGGATTAAATATATCCCTCCTCTCCCCCTACCCCACTCGGTTACGCCGGCGCACCGCCGGCAGCTGCTCCGCACCACGTGACCAGCCACGGCGCCGTAATGCTACAGGCTCGAAGTGCTAGCGAATGAACGCGCGCGGAGCGCACACCAGCAGCGCGCTCTGACGTCGCTCCGCGCATGCGCACAACTGACGATGCGCGCTGCGTCTGCTCCGCCGTCGGTGCAGCGGCGAGCCGCGAGGCGCGCACAGCAGCTGCGGGCTATGACGTCACTCCGCGCATGCGCACAGCTGGCGGAACGGTATGTGCCACTGCTCCGCGCGCAGCCAGGCTGACCTCGCGAGCGGCTGGCGTAGTGTAGCCATCGTAATAAAAGGGGTTTACACGCCTCTCAAATTTCAGTGCCAGCTCATCAGCTTCTTCCTATTCGAGAAGGCCACGGAACAAGTACTGACTACGTGATGGCACTAATCAGTATGACAGTCCTAAGGTTATGTCAACGTTGAGTTCAAATAGGACCAAGTTGATGCAGCGCATTTCAGAATGAAGTTTCTTCTTTTGTTCTCGTTTCTTTTATAATACGCCACTGTGAGCATGCTTCGCCATGTGGGCAAGTGCGTTTTCTGTCATCGTTTATACACGCTTCGAAAACTGTGAAAGTTGAGTGCATATGTCTATGGTCCGGGACCAAAAATGCGACGCTTCCGCGAAACGCTGACAGCGGGGCATACGCCTTGATAACCTGAGTACTCCAGTATTTATTTCCCCTAATTCATGGTAAAACTATCGAATGCCTTCCGCCCCGGTTCTTTCCTTTTTTTACGCTTTGGGCCGCAAATGCTGGGGTGAAAACTTTGCTAACAAGTGAGCCGTGAGCAATACATATTTACTCCGTGTTTGCCGTCAGTTACCAGTTCAAATATATTTCGTGAACACATAATAGCCATTCACGCACCGGCAGCTGCACATATAAGTAAGAAATATTTTCGTGCTACGCTATGTCAAGTCGTAAAACATTGTGACATTGGTGAAAACAGCGCGAAAGAAGAAGCCCGAAGGCGAAGGTAAAACATTGTGTTTCATGTCTCTTTAGAAATGAACCGCTGTATACTGAAGCGCCTGTGTGGTGTTCAAAGTATTGTGCGGGATTTAGCGGTTATGCGCTGTTCGCCATTGGGTTGTCTGAATCAGTTTATTTCGGGCGACATCTTTGCGGATCTCAAATAAATAACACCAGCGTAGGAGTGCTGTTTGTTTTTCACTTGGATTTCCATATATCGAGATGTTCATACGCCGGGATAACGTTGCGTGTTTATGCAGTAAACGCTAGTAGGGCGGGGCAAGGACTTCCACCGGAAGGCTAGCGTCATGCGCGAATCCGGTCAGTTCAGAAGCCATTGCCACATAATGATAGCTTCGACTGCGTAGCCAGAGAAAGAGGCACCTATTAAAGCGCTAACTCCATCCAAGGTAGCTCTGACGTTCTTTGAACTTTTCTGTATGCACGCAAGAGATCGCTTATAGGCGAGAGCGTGTTTTGCCCATGTAGTAGGGCTGTTTCGATTTATTTTCGAGGACATGTGCCGAGCGATGGTAATTCACTGGCGACCGCACTATTTGCAGGTGGGTAGTGGGTATTTTTCAGCATGAACTACGGTTGAAATAAGTGTTTCGTGCCTAGATGTGAGGTAAACATTACTCAACAACAAAGCTATTTCTTTCACACAGGGGCAATCATTTCAATATCCCCGCAAAGTTTCTTTCTGGTCGCGCTGTGTCCAGGTATTTACAGCGGCTGTGAAAGACAGCCAAAATGGAAACCTCCAGCAGTCGGAAATCACTCTGTCATTCGTTGTCTGTTTTTGAAGATGTTAATGGAGAGGGAGACGCGTATAGGGACAAAATATAGTTGAGGCGTAAAAAATGAATAAGAAAATTTGCCTCTCCCGCATTGCTACTGTATCGCGGGTACGCATGTAGGGACAGTAAAGAAAAAAACTGGCTCTGGTTTAGCTCTGGTTAAACCCGGTTGGAAGCGATAGCTTCGTACCACTGGCTATGCCTAGTTTCTGGTTTATGGAATTTATCGTCCCAAAGCAACTCAGGCTATGAACGACGCCGAGTGAAAGGCTCCGGAAATTTCGACCACCTGGGGTTCTTTAACGTGCACTGACATCGCACAGTACACGGGCCTCAGGAATTTCGCCTCCATCGAAATTCTACCGACTCAGCCGGATCGAACCCTCTTCTTTTGGGTGAGCAACCGAGCACCATAACCACTGAGCCACCGTGGTGGTCACGCTTAGTTTCGCTATGGCCAAGCTTTTAGTGCCTAGCTTTGTTTAACTTGACTGACACTGGCCTTTTTTATTTTCCCTTGGCTGACCACGGAGAAACGGCGTTTCTCCAGGCGTTCGATGCGCTCTTCTCCTTTCTCCTCGGCACGCCGTCTACGCTTGGTTTCATTCCAACACGCAAGTGCCGTAGACTGCCCATCATCTTCCTCCCTAACGATTTGTCTACTGACGAACCAACTGCCTCTATATATACGTACCCCCGCCGGGCAGCTAGACAACGTTATACCAGATAGCGCACCCAACGCTCTTGCCGATGGCGAGCGCAACGGTTAGGTGACGCCATACCAAATGATGCGGCGGAGCGGCGAAGCGCAGGTGCGGCGGCTGCTAGGCAACGGCTCTTGCGGCCTCCCCGGCGCACAGCGGCAGTCACGGACATACGACAGAGGTGCGACCACGCTGGACGAGGCGAAGTTACTGGCGTAGTGAAGCTATCGTTTCAAAAATATAAGGTTTGTGTAGGAGCAACGCTGCACAACTTGGTCTACGCTTGCGCAGTACGGCGTCCCGTCCCCGGTGGATGCGGCGACGCCCACTTCCCAATGGAAGAGCCAACATTCGCTTCTGCTACTGTACTACTCCCTCGGTACACGACAGGTGCACTGTAAACAACGGAATGTTGCCAAACCAAGTTTTAAGGCAAAAGCCTTTAATGCCTCATGCTGTCGTTAGCAATCCGTGTCGGCAGCCGTGTCTCCGTCCGTGTCGGCAGCCGTGTCTCCGTCCGGGTCGGCACATGTGTCCGCGTTTAGACGGGTGTCCACCGAGATATTCGAGACAGTTACTGCATAATTTCCTTTCCTCAAATACAATTTTCTGTTTCTTCGTTACGGCCCCTCTTTCTTCTCTCACTCCCACTTCCTCCCTTCCTGTACGGTGCGGTTCGGGTGTCCACCGAGATGACAGAGAATTTCCTGTCCTCAAAAAGCTCTGCGTTCAAAGGGTAAGGCATCGCGCCGAATGGGTGGTGGTGTTCCTCCCTTCCTATACGGTACGGTTCGGGTGTCCACCGAGATGACAGAGAATTACTGCGCCATTTCCTTTCCTCAAAAAGCGTTGCGTTCAAACTGTAAGGCATCGCGCCGAAGGGGTGGTGGCGTTTCTCCCTTCCGTTATGGTGCGGTTCGGGTGTCCACCGAGATGACAGAGAATTACTGCGCCATTTCCTTTCCTCAAAAAGCGTTGCGTTCAAAGGGCAAGGCATCGCGCCGAACGGTTGGTGGCGTTCCGTGGACTGCCTGGCAGCGCTACAAAACGCTGTCGCGTTCCACTCCTAAAAGCGAAGGTTAAGCGTCATTAATTAGCACTTAATTAGTATTTAGTCATTAATCGGTAATTAGTCACTAATTAGTAATTTGTCATTACTTCGTCATCAGCCCCGCCGCGGTGGCTCAGTGTTTACGGCGCTTGGCTGCTGACCCGAAAGACGCGGGGTCGATCCCGGCCGCGGCGGCTGAATTTCGATGAAGGCGAAATTCTAGAAGCCCGTGTGCTGTGCGATGTCAGTGCACGTTAACGAATCCCAGGTGGTCGAAATTTCCGGAGCCCTTCACTACAGCGTCCATCATAGCCCCAGTTGCTTTGTGACGTAAAACCCCAATAAACCAATAAACCAACCAATTATGTGTGACGTCATCCAGTGGTGACGTCATCCAGTGGTGACGTCACCAGTGTCACATAGGCAAAGTGGTGCGGAAAACGCTTTCGCCTCTACGCACTTTAGACAGTCAAAGTGCCCCTGAATTTTTACTGCCAAGCTATCCAGAGCATTGAAAAATAACGCGTAAAATGCAAAACGAGCCTGCGTAGGCGCATGTATTTAAAAAAAATGCAAAGCTATACACGTGAACTTGCTTTTTTCCAATTTAGACAACTATACTTATGTTATTATGTCCATATTCCTGATAACAGGCGCTTACAAGTGGCGCCTTGTAGCTTGAACGCCTTCTTGCCCAAGGTGCGGCTAAGGACGGTCTGCAAATTAGGTGGCTTCTGAGCCGGAGTTCAGGGTTTGAATCTGAACGAAACTCCTGTGTTTCGATTGAAGCGAAACGCAAAAAGGCCCCCTTTGTGCTGTGCGATGTCAATGCCCAAGGTGGTTGTCACTGCCGAGTGAGCCCAAGGTGGTCGAAATAATTCTGAAGCCCTCCACTACGACACCTCTTTCTTTCTGTCTTCTTTCACTCTCACCTTCCCCCTTTCCCATACTTCACGGTTCTGGTATCTACCAAGATGATCGACCTACGTTCAGAAAAGCATCAGATACATATCCCCGCATTCCCAGTTGCCGATCCTCCTATGCACCTAAGCCTGTGTTGAAGCAGCAGTTTCGCCCTCCGCACTCACAACGACGATGATCATGTTCATCAACAACTTTATCTCATTATTATTTTCACATGCTATGTACTGTCGCCTACTTCAATTAGAAAATGGATAATTTCACCAGCAGTAAACATGACATCAAAGATGCCTAGTTAAAACGGAGCAGAGCAAGAAAGCGGGCAATAAAAACGATGCCCTTCGTCGCTTCGTTTCGGCCTTTGCTATCTACGGCTGAACATTTAGTAATTGAGTTGCGCAGATGGCTTCATCACCCGCAGTTTTTATTTTCGCTGATAGAAATTTGTCTCCCGGGTATAAAGGCCGTGGTTACTTCCGAAATGACAAAAAATCTTTCAACGTATGCCGTGTAGCTCAATGGCCCGCTGAGTTTATTTTCCTTTATCTTCAATAGCGGTCGGCATTCTGCATCTTAATCCAACTGGAGCAGCAGTGCGCGTTGCACAGTGATCGCAGTGTGTGTGGAGAGAGGACAAGACGTGTGAGAGCGTATTCGCTAAGGCTTCCGTTCAGCAGAAAATCCCGCGTCGTCATCTTCAGCTTCGTGAGCGAACAATCAGCTGAGAAGCAACCTAGGTGAGCCACCTAGGTCAGATCACCTTGTGGCGTCATCAGAATGTGCCCACCGGATTCCGAGAAAACTGACCACCGTGGCAGGTGGCAGTTGACTTAATGAAGGGTCGAGAAAGGCATCTTGGCAACAGCAACTCTGGTCTCGAAGCCCCACCGGTGGCAGTACCTTTCCCGGCAGTACATTGGCGCATCGTATAACCGCTGCAACAGTTGGTCAGGATGGGCATGAGGACTGCCACGGATCAGTGAATGCTTGGAGAACGACCAATTCCGCATATATGGGTTTTAATTAACCCATTAACGCTATCGCGTCACTACCTTAAAGGGATACTGAGGCGGTTTTCGAATCAGCCAATTTTTTAGGGTTTTGAAGTAGTGTCATTGCTGATCACGTCTGCGAAATTTTTTTATCGATTCTTGCTGAAACAGTGGCGCAATCACCAATTAAAAACGCGATGTTCAAATCTCCCGCGCCCGACGCGAGCGTAGGAGAGAACAGCGGAGAGGGAAACCTCGTCCATGTCGGCCAACGTGACGTCACGTTGAGGAGCCGGGGATACTTCGGCGCACCCGAGCGAACTTTCAGCGCGCGTTGTTTCTCGTGCTGCGTGCGTTGTGACGTACAAAGTGTGTCAGCCGACCTTGAGAATCAGATTCAAAACGAGGTACAACTCTGCGTTCGTGTCCATGAACAAATACGGCTGAGACTATGTCGTCTTCAACTGTTTTTCGCAAGATCATAAGCTCGCAGCGCAAGCGCTCGCTGCTGTGACGAAGAATTAAAGCCGACTAAAGCAAGCCTACTCTGCTCGAAGCACTTTCGTAAGAGCGGCTACATGCAGAGCTTGTCCCTAATGTGACCTCTGGGGATTTCTGTCGAAAAGGCGCGGCTGAACCATGACACAGTTCCTTCGATTTTCTCGCGCATGAGAGGCTTGTCGCCATTCCGAAGAAGCGCCTCTTTTAAAAGTAGTAACATGCTCACTTAGCCCCTGAGGAAACCTTATAGAGGCTTAAGCATGTGTCGCTCTCCTCAGCTTAGGTGCGGCCAGACCACCTGAGACGTGCTCAGCAAGGCTCGGTTAGTGATTTTATACTCGGTTCGACGTGTCCAAGCAAGCAAGCAGAGCAAAGCACAATAAAGCAAAGCAAGCAAGCATCGAAGCACTTCATATGCGGCATCTCGTTTAATCGTAGCTAAGCGATTAAAATGAAAGCGTTCGACGTTGATTTCGGATGCAAATTTGTGAGAGAAATGAATGCCAACCGAGTTTTTGCAAAAAAAAACACCGCAACCTTACTCGGTTTCTTCATCAAGTTGTGGCGGGCGAGTTGCAGCTAGCTTGGCTTTTAAACACACATATAGTTGGCAACTACTTCACTGAACCTAAACTGCAAATCTAGGAAAGGCGAACGTTTCCGAGGCAGCGATTAATATTTTCTGGCATCTGCTGAACGCGCCACCAGTGAACCAGCAGCCTTGTGCGCGTATTTGGCTTGGTTTCCAGCGCACAATGATTGCGTCACTATCCTGTGGTCACATGCCTCGCAGTGCTTGGCCACTGCGCTTCGCTAATTTTGACATCAACTTTGTGCTCCTTCATCGTTTCCTTGAAATACTTTCTTACCCCAACCTGCAACGCCGGGTACTGAAAAAGGATATTTTGTACACAGTGCTTTAGGCCTTTTCTTTAGGATGACGCTCTTCCGGGCGAGCCAGGAGGCGTCCGGTGGTGGTAATTGACTTGAGTATTGTTCGCACCCCTTCCTTTCCAAGAATACGAGCCGAGGTTGTGCTGGCACCTTTTATGCATGGTCTGCATCGCGTGTTTGACGCTGGCGTATGCTTGTGCTAGGCGTAGAATTTTTTGCTTGTGTCTTTTTTGGTTTCAGGCGATACGTGGAATGAGCAAACTGTAGTATCCTTTTCTTCGAGGTCAGTAAAAAAAAAATAGCAGCCGTATTCGCTTTTACAACGAACGGAAAGCTGCGATCTGCACTCAACGCAGCGCCGGATCCGCAACGGCAGCTTCTCCAGTCCTCAAAGTGACGTCACGACCTCTCTTGACCAATCACGGGCGGCGGCGCGCCGCGCGGCGTGCCCCGCGGGACAGGCCGCATATTTCGGCTAAAAAAGGCAATTCGCGCTTGTTTTTGCCTTATTTGGATGCGATATTTCAGTATACAGCATGAAAAACTATAGGACGCCGCTGCCAGCCCGATTTTCAAAAGAAGTGCTTCAGTCTCCCTTTAAAGGGCAGCTTAAGTTTCCCCGCAATGTTATCATCTTTCTCTTCACCACAACCGAGGGCGTTGTTCGGCGACAGCCGCGACTAGCTTCGGCCTTCTGTTCCGTCACGATATCTGGTTGCGCCACCCCCTCCGCCACCGTCGTCGCTGCTGAACACACAGACGAGCAAGTAGCAGCTGCGTAGTATAAAGATCCGACAACAGCCATATTCTCTCTTCTGGGTGAAAAAAAAAAAAAATCTGGAGGCGCTTAGGTTTCGCATCTAATGACTCTGTTACTCTGTTATACTCCGACGTTCTCAGGGCGCGCAAGTGCAGCGGTTGTGGTCAGACACGTAACTTTGGCGACGCTGCACCGGGCCGAATTTCGCCCCCCCTACACTCCAGCCGCGTCGACGCGAGACAGCGCTGAGCGACAAGCGGCGCGCATGCGCTGAAATCCGTTCGCTCGGCCTGCTGCCTCCGAGTAGCGGCTACGCGCTCCGCAGAAGACGCGCGCGGTGCATTCTGGGTTTGCGGCTTCGACCCGCACGGCGCACAATAGGCACATGTTCTATTTCGATGCCAGCACCTTCCGAGCGCATCGAAGCCGCCGAAAACGTCGGTGGCCAAGCGGTGTCGGAGTATAGAGGGTCTCGCTTCGGTCAACGTGACGTGGCAGTGCCGAGCGCGCGCGCGGCCAGTTCGGACCAGTTGACATCTTCACAGGTTTCCTGCCGCCACTGCAAATTCAAATTCTCCACTCCTTGCGGTTTCCCTGCAGGTTAAAGAATCCCACGCCACTGAAATCACGGAAGCCCTCCACTGCAGAGTCCCCATAGCCTGAGTCGCATTGGAACGTAGATCTCCATAAACCCAATCTGAAACCCAACACGGTCACATTACCACCTATCGTACCTCAGCGCAAGCTATTCGCATTTGTTATCATCCATACAATACAGGGTGTTTCACCTAAGACTTTCTGCAATTTTTAAAAATAAGCTATTTGAATTAGAT